>NC_133771.1:121310109-121366351 GCF_003597395.2 Chelonoidis abingdonii | reverse complement strand
TTCTGCCTGGCAACCCAGGGATCAGGCTAGTGCTGTGTGCATAACACCAGCGTGCCTTGAGCAAAGGGGCCCAATCTGACCAATCATAGTTCAGTTCAAAGGGTCGGATTAGGGTTGTGTGCAAAACCATGCTAGTGTGCTGGGTGCAGCTTCTAGTAGCTTCTAGCGTGCCGTGTGCAAATTCCATTCACGTAGGGGGCAACAGCTCGGAACCTGGAGGGCGTGACAGCTAGGGACCAATCAGATTTTGATAAGTGTAAAACAGCCTTTGAATAAAACTACGCCTTGAACCAGGACCTGCAGGAGTATCCACGTGCTGACTGAAGGACCTGATCAACCCTTCAGCCAGGGGTCTCCTCTGGATATAGCTGGCTCAGGATGTCTCGTTTATTGCTTTTTCAACGTTATCTTCCACGGATTCGGTGTGCTTCTGGTGTCTGTACTGCTGGTCAGCTGCGCCTGGAATACGGTACTTGCTCTCTAATTTTCTGTGCTTTGCCTAGCCTCCTCTCTTTTTTCCCTCTCTTATTTGGTATAGAATTGCATATGCTGTTATCTGACATAAAGTTGTGTATATATGGTATATAAGAACTGAGTTGTTGTAATAACTGCTATTGAAGTTAATTTGGTGTATTTGATAGTAGTATTTGGTTAGTGTGCACACAGTTCATTTAATTTGGTGTATTCGTTTATTTTTTTAAAGAGCAGTTAATTTGAAGTATTTGGTTCCTTGTTAATGAATGTAAATAGCTTGCTTCATGTTGTGTAAAGGTTTCTTGTTCTAATCATATTGCTAGTTGGTAGAAGTGCTCCTCCTCAGCCCAAGTTGTGATTTTCTCCCTGTTAATAAACGGCCACGTGGTGTTTTGAATTTTCAGTCAGTCTGGTCTTAATTTTCCTCTCTCAATTAAAAATTCACCGAACCCGCATTACGGCACGGACAAAGAGAACTAGGCCTAGCCAGAAATGTTCGTGGCTGCAGCTGCTGCATGTGGACTTGTTAGCCGAGGTTTAGATGAAATGCCTCAAAATAGAAGGGAAAAGGCAGGTTACCTTTGTACCAAAAGCAAGCCAGGTAGGAGCTGAATCTGCAGTCTCCTGAACTCTAAGTATATGCATTGTCCATTGCAACACTAACCCTCCCCTGTGCATGCTATTTAACTGAGCAGTTGCTCTCAACTGCTGAGGCTGCAAGATGGTTGGGATGAGGAACCTTTTCTCAAAGCCCCACCTAACTTTTCCGCAAAACTTAGGCCCCAGTGAAACCAAAAACCAGTGCTGGGGACAGATAGCTCACAAACCCAGGGCTGGGCTGGAGTGGCAAATTCTTGTGTCAGGTGACAAAGTCTGAATTTCTCCCCATTCCAAGATGATGGAGCAGCAGCACAGCTGTTTCTGGACAGTTTCAAAACAGGAAGTATGCACACCTAAGATGACTGTGCTAACCGCTATGCTACAGAACCAATGCCCCGGTCAGAGGGATGAGAGTTGTAGCTTGAGTGGATTGAAGGTGGCAATACTGGCAGCAGTGGAAGCATAAGGATGGACACTGATTGCAGGAGCTGAAGGCATTTGTGCAAAGCATGTGGCCCGATAGCATTCGTATAGCGTCAGCCAAAAATGGTAACTTGAGGAGCATTGATGGTTGTGTTAGAATTCTTGCCTGCAACATGGGAGTCCTGGCTAATGCAGCCCTTTTGCTGTAGACTTGCCCCTCTTCCCACTGCAGCATCTGGAATTGGTTTAGGAAAGTGGGGTCTTGTGTCTGAGCCATTCTCTGCTTTTCCACCTTTTGATTCCCAGCCTTCACATTCAGGAGACAAGGTGTGCTTTCCCAGCTGGGTGCAGCTGAGCAAAAGAGCTTTGTACAGCTGGTTTGGAGGGGCTGAGCTGAGCTGCTGAGCATTGGCCCTTTCCGCCTTCCCCTCCTGGTCCAGTCCACAGGGGCATGGATGCGCTTGACTACAGATTTGTTGTTTTGGGTGGAGAAAACAACTGGGGAAGAGGTTGTTCTAGATTTGATTTGACAAATAGGGAGGAACTGGTTGAAAATTTGCAAGTGTAAAGAAGCTTGGCTGAAAGTGTTAACAAAATGGTAGAGTTCATTCTTCTAAAGAATCACAAAATCATAGAACTGGAAGGGACCTCAAGAGGTCATCTAGTCCAGTCCCCTGCACTCATGGTAGGACTAAGTATTACCTAGACCATCCCTGACAGGTGTTTGTCCACCCTGCTCTTAAAAATCCCCAATGATGGAGATTCTACAAACTTTCGCCTAGGCAATTTTTTCCGGCGTGTCTAATATTCCCTGACAGGGCGCTTTTCCTAATGTCCTATCCTAAACCGCCTTGCTTCAAATTTTAAGCCCATCTGCTTCGTGTCTATCCTCAGAGTTAGAAGAATAGGATTTTCTCCTCCTCGTTGTACAATTATTTTATGTTCTGAAAACTGTTTATTCCCCTCTCGTCTTCTCTTCTCAGACTAAACAAACACAATTTTCAAAGTCTTTCCTCAAGACCCTTTAATCCACTTTTGTTTTGCTCTTCTCTGGACTTTCCTCCAATTTGTTCACATCTTTCTTGATGTCTGGTGCCAGAATGGACACAATACTTCAGCTGAGGCCTAATTCAGGCATGGGAGCAGAGCAGATAGAATTGCTTCTCGTGTCTTGCTTAGACATCCTGCTATATATCGCAGAATGATGTTTGCTTTGGTTGCAATAGCTTACAGTTTTAAACTCATATTTAAGCTTGTTGAATCCACTATGACCTCCAGATCCCTTTCCATAGTTACTCCTTCCTAGGCAGATCCATTTCCCATTTTTGTCTGTGTGTGCAACTGATTATTCCCTTCCTAACTGGAAGTACTTTGCATTTGTCCTTATATGAATTTCATAGCCTATCTTACTTCAGACCATTTCCTCCAGTTTTTCCAGGTCATTTGATCTTTATCCTTCTCCTCCCAAAGCTTGCAACCTCCCAGCTTTGCGTATTGTCTGCAAACTTATAGTGACTTCTATTTGCCATTATCTAAATCATTGATGAGATATTGAACAGAACCGGACTCTAGCACCTGATCCTGCGAACCCCATCTATTATGCCTTCCAGCATGACTGTGCGAAGCCACTGATAACTATTCTCATGGGAACGAATTTTCCAATAGTATAGGCATCCACGTTATAGTAAGCTCCATCTATGTTATATTTCCTAGTTTGTTTATGGAAGGTCAGTCGTCAGACAGTATCAAAGACCTTACTATAGTCAAGATATACCACATCTGCCGCTCCCCGCCCAACCACAATCCACAAGGCTTGTTACCCTGCCAAAGAAAGCTATCGGGTTGGTTTGACATGATTTGCTTATTATTTGCTCATTATCTTTCGCGGGGTACATGAAGTTAAGCTGACTTGTCTGTACTCCCTGGGTTTGTCCTTATTCCCTTTTTATAGATGGAACACTATATTTAACCCTTTTCCAAGTCCTTCTGGATGTCTGCCCATCTTCCTGACTTTATAAGATAATTCCATTCTGGGATGTACTTAGGCAGGAGTGTTGTAAGCAAGATGTGAGAAGTATTTAATAAAACCAAGGACTGCAAGGGGTCTAGTCCAGTGGTTCTCAAACCTATTTTACCATTACCTTTTACCACCCATCCATGTGTTTATGTGGGTGCATCCATACTACCTCTACTGGCCCTGAGGATGTCAACATGGCCGCAGCTCTGTTGGTGACTGGGCTTGCGGTTGAGAACCACTGGTCTCAGTCTAAACCCCATGCCAAGATGCAGATTTGTTGTCCAAACCACACCAGCCTTTTTTGATAACTTCAGCAAAGGAACTTTCACAACTTTCTCTAAGGCAGTATTGTTGGGCAAACCTCCATCTTTTTTTTTTAATTTCTACTCATCACTTTTTGGATTTAAAGTGAAACAACAATGTAAGAGAGAGTTTTGAACAGCACACACAAATGAACTGAAAAGATACTGCTATTAAGCTCTCTAAGGCCCTGGCCCCAGGCCAGTGAAGTCAATAGTATTGTGTCCAATTAGGGGTGCCACCTTTCAGAACAGATGTGGATAAATTGGAGAATGTCCAGAGAAGAGCAACAAAAGTGATTAAAGCTCTATGAGGAAAGATTGAAAAAATTGGGTTTGTTTAGTCTGGAGAAGAGAAAACTGAGGAGACATAACAGCTTTAAAGAACATAAAAGGTTGTTACAAGGAGGAGAGTGAAAAATTGTTCTCTGTAACCTCTTGAGGCTAAGATAAGAAGCAATGGGCTTAAACTGCAGCAAAGGAGGTTTAAGTTGAACATTAGGAAAAACTTCCTGTCAGGATAGTTAAGCACTGGCACAAGTTGCCTAGGGAGGTGGTGGGATCTCCATCTCTGGAGGTTTTTAAGAGCAGGTTAGACAAACACCTGTTAGGGATGATCTCATTATTACTTAGTCCTGCCTTGAGTGCAGGGGACTGGACTAGATAACCTACTGAGGTCCCTTCCAGTCCTACACTTCTATGATTCTATAATTGCAGTGAAATGGCTGCTTATCTACAGCTAATTGCAGCAGCAGAGGAAATGTTGTGATATTGTACAGCATGGGGTATGTGGTGTGCAATAAAAGGAGGACTAAAAGAATGGAATATTGGTGACAAAAATGTGCATCTTTCCACCTTGGCCAAATCCAGGTGCTGTGAGTAGATTGTTAATAGCCCGAAATCATGTTAAGTGATAAGTGTTTAAATGACAGAGAAAGTAGCACTGATATGCTTCATTGTAGCTGTTTCAAGCTGGGCTTGCAGCAGGGTGGGTGAATGTGGCCATGAACTCAGAACAGCTGGATGAGTTAATGAGTCTTTTCTATTATATTCAAGCGCAAGGAAGTTCAGAGAGAAATAATAAAAAATTCACTGTTATCAATTAGCTCAACTCTTTTGCCCTGTGGGCCAGATTTATTTCAGTATCTTAATCAGAAAACTTGGTCACAACAATATTTTTCTTTTCTGTGCTGCAGATGATTATCTTATAGTCATATCTCTTAGTCCAGAAAAGGGTAAGTAATTTTTGACTTTCAAAAACCTTTTAAAATGCTTGAACTGTGGAAACCTCATCACGCTTCTGATTCACCAGGGGGCATGGCCCCATGAAAGGCCTACCCATTAAGTGGGCAGATGTGGGCTGATTTTCCCACTGTTCCTGTCTTGTGACTGTTTCTACTTTTCTTTCTTGCCATTCCCCAAAATAGCTATTCTCCATTTTGCTGAGGATGCCAGTTGGACTGGCTGAGGGTGCAGCCAGCTTGCCTTCCATACTCAGAAGTCACCAGAGTGGGTTAGAAGGGCATAATACTTTCTTGCTGTGAGAAATTTGTAGTAATAATTGATACAGTTTGTTGTCTTGGTTGTTGAGATGTTTTCTATATGAGTATATTGGTTTAACTCACAGTAATACAGGCAGGAAGAAGAAGAAGAGGGCTCCAGGGATCCATGAAGTGACCCTTAAAAATCATTAAGGGCAATGTCAGGACTATTTGACTCTAACTCCATCTCCAACCATCTTACAGAAATGGTTCTGACTAGGAATGACCAAGGACCCATCAAACACAAACTTCTGGCAGGATTGAAAGGGACACTCAAGAGAGGGCGAGAGAGAGTCAATAGTTGTTCTGGGGACCTAGAGTGAGACAGAGGTTGTGGGTGTATGGAGAAGTTAGGCCTATCTAGACTACCATAAGGGAATGGCAAGACTGGGTAAGATAGACATATGTGTAGATTGTTTGTTGTTTTAAAATCCATTTTCTCTAAATGCTTTATCCCAACTGCTAATTAAACAATAGTTTGGTTTTCAGAAGGCTATTTAGTTATTATATACCTCTGGTCACAGATCCCCAAAGGGAAAACTAGCAGGTCCTCTAACTCTGTTGGACCTACAGCATAAAAATGGTGGATACACCGGTTACTGTAACCTGGGGCCTGATCTCAGGGTGGGAGAACTTGTGAAATTCCAACCCAGGACAGATAAAGGCATGAGGCTTGACATCTGATGCATGAGGGATGCATTCAGAGAGGCCAAAAGGGGTCAAAGGTGACGTTAGCCCTGCTGCTTTGGCGCCTGTCCAAATAACAACAGTGGTAGGACTGCTAGATATTTCTGAGTAGTTGCTGCTTTCGAGCTTGTTGGAGGAATTCTGTTTGGCAGATTATTAGTTTACAATACAACAGACTAGGGACCAAGTGGCTAGGCAGTAGTTCTGCAGAAAAGGACCTAGGGGTGACTGTGGACAAGAAGCTGGATATGAGTCAACAGTGTGCCCTTGCTACCAAGGAAGCTAACGGCATTTTGGGCTGTATAAGTAGGGGCATTGCCAGAAGATCGAGGGACATGATCATTTCCCTCTATTTCGCATTGGTCAGGCCTCATCTGGAGTACTGTGTCCACTTTTGGGCCCCACACTACAAGAAGGATGTGTAAAAATTGGAAAGAGTCCAGTGGAGGGCCACAAAAATGATTAGAGGGCTGGAGTACATGGCTTATGAGGAGAGGCTGAGGGAACTGGGATTGTTTAGTCTGCAGAAAGAAAACTCGACGGGGGTGATTGGCTATGCTACTTTCAACTACCTGAAAGGGGAGGGCCAAAGATGATGGATCTAGACGATTCAGTGAGGAACAAGATGACAGAAAAAGGAGTAATGGTCTCAAAGTGCAGTGGGGGGTTTAGTGGATTTATTAGAAAACCTACTTTTCACGTAGGAGAGGTGGTGAAGCACTGAGGAAGGGTTCTAGGCAGGTGGTATGGAATCGCCTTATTCCTAGAGGTTTTAAGTCAGGCACTTTGAAAAACCTAGCGGGAATGATTTGAAGTAGTTGGGGATGGTTGCTGCTTTTGAGCAGGACGTAGGTGTAGACTAGATACCTGAGTTCCTTCAACCCTGATATTTCTATATTCTAGGAACTAGTGTGTGTAAATGTATAAAGTGACTGGAAATTTCACTACATGTATGATTTCTGCAGTGCTGCTGCAGAGTTGAGTATGTAGTGCATAAGAAAAGGTGGAAAGTGCAACTTCATTTCCGAGTAGGTAGGTGGATATGTCTCTGTGAATATGATGAGGAACAGCGCAGGGCATGATTTGTGTTATGCAACGTCATAACATTAAAATATTTGCTATGTCAGAGTTTCTCGTTTATAGGGAAGATGGTATTTCCTGGGTTGAAAGAGTGACGCTTCAGATAGGAAAAGTAGCCCCCCCGCCCCTTTTTTTTTTTTTTTAATTTTCACTTATCACTTTTTGGATTCCAGAGAAACTGAAACAAATATTTGAGAGAATTTTTAAACAGCACAGACAAATGAACTGAAAAGATAAGGCTTCAGTCTCTTTAAGGCTCTGCCCCAGGCCCAGTGAAGTCAACAGGTGTCTTTTCACTGTTTTATATTATTAATTCAATTATTCACAGATTTCTGATCTCATTAAGAGCTGAAGAAGCTTACCCTGATAAGCTGCAGTGTGGAAGATGTACTGGCTAGCACAGCACTGTGATGATTGATGAAGAAAATACCAAAACCACTTCAGTTTTTCAAATGCTTGAGATAATTAGGGCTATTTAAAGACTCATCTCTACTATCATCTTCTTGGCCCTTAATATGTACTATAGGTGTAACAAGGAGTAATAGATTCTTTGTAAGAAGTACGTACAAATTCTCTTTATAGCTTGGGTTGCTATTATAGTAAAACCCATCTCTCTTATATGATAGCTGGTGATGAGGAAAATAGATAAAGTTTTATTCTCTTTCAAAGCTGATACTGACATTTACAAAACTTTGGAAGAGAACAGCAATGGCTGTTTGGTGTTTTCATATACATTTTATAAAAACAAATTCATTAAGAACAAGAACCAACTTACACAAGCAAGGTCATTTTGAGGGGTTATTTTTCATTTTAATTGCAATTTTTCTCATGCTTCAAAATGTCATTCTGCTGAATAGCAGACAGAATGTATAAAAGGTTTAAAAGACTAAAATAAATGGTAAGGAAGAGAGAAATGGAGAATAATAGTAGGAGGGAGTGTGGGGCAGAGAGAGAATTATAAACAGAGGGCATGAATAGAAGTAAGACAGCAATGTGGAAATGTTAGACATAATTGAGCGATGAAGGACAGAAATGGAAAAGTGAGCAGGGGAGAAAGATTAAGGAGCACAGAGGAGAGAAAAGCAAAGGGAAAAACTAAGAAACCATTAAGAATCTTTGGGTGGAATTTTAGCTTTGGCCTATCTGGGCTCCTAGTGAAGTCAGTAAAAATCCTGCCAATCTGCCATTGACTTCAAGGAGACAAGAAGAGGAGATAGGGGGACATCACTGGGAAGAAGGAGAGGAATCCAGGAGGCAGGGGAGAGGTGGCCAGGGGATTGAAAGGGCCATGGATTGGTGGAAGAGAATGGGGTGGTCACACAGAGAAGTGGTGTATGGAGCCAAGCTCCCTAGCCTTGTAATGGAAGACTCTAGAAGAGACAGGAGAAGGAGGAGAAGCATGGAATAAGGACTGGGGACTGGTGGCAGGAAGTGAAGAGATTTGAAGGGGACTGGGGCATAGGGAAGGATTATAAAAGGGAAGCAGGGGACAGGAGTCAAGGAGAAGATGTGCTAGGGACTAGAGGAGACATGGAGAGTAACAAGGGGTCTGGGAAAGGTAGATTTTTATTTACTCATGTTAAAACGAAACACAATTTTCTAAACATAACAGTAGCGCTGGGAGGAGTAGGTAATTCCATTTTGTGGAGGATTTTGATAGTTCAAAAACTGGTTTTGTTCTGATTCGGATCAAAACCTGAATATTTCAAAATTCACCACACAAGGGAACAGAAGCCCAGCTCCAAGTTAATTTGTGTGGTGGGCTGCCCTGGAGCCTTGGAGCTGAGCTGGCAGGAACCCTGGCAGGTTTTGATTCCAGGCAGGCCAGGGTCTCTCAGAAACCTGCCTGAGCTCTATCAGAACTTCATCAAAATTGAACCTGTTTTGCTGGAATTTTTCCAAGTACCTCTCCATAAGACTTGAAGTGCACAGGCCCTGATTCAAAATAGTACTTTAAGCGTCTGATTAGGTCAATTCATTTTCACCAACACACTTAGACAAAAGGTTTTACGTTAAGAATGTTCTTAAGTGCTTTATTGAATCATGGCCTTAAATTTTCAGTGTGGTTAAAACTTTTCCCTCTCCCTCGTTCTTCCCCTCCATTGTTCACAATCTCATACACCAGCCAAGTACCCCCCACCATATAGCTTTGAAGAACATTCAGAAGCTACAGCTGGTGCAGAATGCAGCTGCCTATCTTCTTGCTTAGTGGTGCTGGCAGGCGAGTCCATTACAATAGGCTTCCTATTTGCTCCTAGATTTAATTCAAGTTGCTGCTGACTCTTGTCCTTTAAAGCTCCATTTGATTTTGGTGCTAGCTGAAAGACTGCCTCCCTTCCTGTGTGCCATCTGACATCAGCTGAGTAACAATGGTTAAATCTGAACTGCTGGTGATGGTGTTCTCCATGGGGTCCCCTTAGCAATGCAATTATTTCATTGCAGTCATGGTTTCACAGCCCCTGAATTTTTTGTCCTGAACTGCATGGTATAAGATCTTCCTCCCTTTTCAGGTTTTTGCCTAGGATACTGATTGTGGGGTTGGTATTCAGTTTATGTTGTGAGGTAGAAATCATTTAATATTATCATTGATTAATTAAATGTTTATGATTTAAAATATTGTATACAAACTCCAGGCATGCTAGAGTCAATCAACTGCTTCTTGATGTCAATTGGACTCTTCCCTTTGGCTTCTATGGATGTTGGATGGGGTTCTGTATGATTGGAACATTTTATAAATGAAGGCAGAAAAATCTCATTCTTATAGATCAGTACTGCTGTGGCTGAAATAATGCAGTATATAGCATTCTATGTCATGTCATAAGAGCTTTCCTGTCTTGCAATTGCAAGTCAGCATTGCTGTACTGATAGTTCTGCTACAGGAGAAGGGACAAATATCACTGGCTTTTTTGCCCAACTGAACTGATACTTTTATTTGTTGCACTACAGTATCCTTCCTATCATTCTCATCTATCATCCTGTAAACATTCTCTCTCATATTTTAAATGTTCTTTTAGCTTGGATTTGAACTGTAAAATTCCCAGGGCTAAGAGGACTGCTTTGCGTAATATAAGAACTTATCTTCAGCCAAACTTTTTGTGGTCTTAAAACAAACAAACAAAAACAACCTTTGGTCAACTTTTCATTTATCTTTGATCTTTAATTTCTATGCACCTTTGAGCTTCTGGTTTTGGGTGTCGGATTATTACAACAAAAGCTTTAATGACAGTATTTTCAATCTGACTGAATCGTGAAGTAACACATTTTAAAGCACCCTGTCACAATGAAGTTTAAAGAGCAATTTCTAGCCCAAAGTGGTCAGAAGGGTTTGCATAAATATCTGACTTTGGTTAGACATCTAATGGATTTATTTGATGCTTGCGATATAAAAGTCAATGATAGTGCACTATGTACTTTTGTAATACATTTCACACTCATGCTGCTTCTTGAAGAGTACCCTATGGAACTGTGCTCGATTGGGCATGTAATTTCTTAGTGCGAGTGGGCTAATAAAACTGTTTGGTCTAGGGCAGAAGTGTGGCTGATTCTCTGATTTCTTAACTACTCACTTTCAAATAGCATGCACCAGTTCTCCAATTACCAAAATGCACAAGCCAAGTTAATTGTGGTTTCACTTTTTATTTTTGTAGATAATAGCTGATCTGAAAAATATGGTGCTTATCTGATTTGCTCTATGGGCTCTGATAAGTTACTTTATACAAAGAAGTGCAGTGGGTGCCACTCAAAATATACCCCACCCTGATGTGACATTACCATGGTATTTGTCATATTCCTTATAATAAAGTAGGAAATACCACATAAACTGTAGTAAAGATAACAACCAGTGGGGTATGCAAGTGTTTATATATACTGTAAGTACAGTAATTGATGACTGAAGGATGCAGGTGTAGGGTTATTATGATTAATTGGCAGGTCTATTTTATTGTAGGAATTTTGACAGTCCTGTAAGTATGTTACTGATTTGAATTTGCAATACTTAGTTTAATTCATGTGAATCACTTAGACAGGAGACATAAAATCTAAATAAATAAAAAGTTATATAAATAAACAAAAAACACTTGCAATGCCACTTTTAAGCACGCAAAGTATTTTTATAGGTCAGAGAGAAATATTATTATTTTTATTTCTATTACAGTAACATCTAAAGGCTCCATCTGAGATGGTGATCCTTTGTGCTTAGCAATATACGCACACATAGTGGAAGACCGTGCCTGCCCTGAAGAGCTCACAATTAAAATAGACAAGAGAGATAAAGGCTGGAATGGGGAAACACAGAGAGGTGAAGTGACTTTCCAAAATCACACAGCAGGTCAGTAACAGAGCCAAGAATAGGACACAAATTTCCTAACTCTCAATTCAGTACCCTATTTCCTGCACCATGCTCCCTCACCAAGATTCTCATTTCAGATACTGGTGCACACTGTCTTAATAACAATGAGAAAGATGAACAGGTAGATGTCTAAGGACAAAATGTGGTTTGTTATAAGCAATCTTGGTTCTTGAAGCTATGAGTGAAGTCAGTATATGGAAGCAGTAATAGGATTTTTTTTAACAACTACTATATCGTTTGTGCCATAAAAAATGGGGTATTTCCTCCCCACAGTAAAGTTCATCCCAGTATTTGTGGTGTTTCCCATCATAAATACAGGGAATATCACAAATAATGCAGTAATGGTATAATTAATATGATAAGAGAGGTTGTTTTTAATAGTGGGCACTGTAAATGCGTTACACCTGCTCATATATCTGCCCTTGTTTAAAAAAAAAACCCATAAAACACACACGCAAAGCTACAGTAAAAGAATGTTAAGGTTGCAAAATCAAGCACTCAAAAGACAGAAAACGCTAGAAGGTGCCCGAGCAATATTAATTCCCTCCCCCATGCATATGCATTATGATACAGTCTTTAATTACATGATCATATAGTATTGTTTCCAGGGGCCCCGTTTCATTCACTGCACACCTTTCAACTTCTGCAAATGAGACAGGGGTCCTACAGGCAACAGCCTCCTTCAGAACACAACCTTGATTCATCCCCAGAGCATTTCTATCCAGTGCACTGAATAAATCAGAAGTTTCCCCACTCACAGTCCCAGTATCTTCCCGCTTTCTGAGTTCTTTGTCTCTCTTCCTCCCCTGTCTCTCTTCTTATCCCAGTCTTCTTTCACAGCCAATCCCAATCTCCATTCACAAGGGCCCAGTTTCCACCCTGTAAATCCCAGTCCCAGCCACCCAGTCTAGCAAGCTACTTGTCCTAATTTACTCCATAAGCTGCTCCTGCCACCTCAGGTTCTTCTCATGTCCCCTCTGCATTCATGTCAGGCTATGTGCTCTACCACACTGCCTGGATGCCAGCATGAGAAGAAATGAGAGCACAGGAGAGACAGCCTCCCTTCTCTCAATTCCTGCACTCAGTGCCACAGCAGCCAGGAGCAGCAAGTGCCAGGAAAGTCCTGGGAAACCCCTGCAGCCCTGGGAAGGAGCATGCTCAGTGAAGATGGGATTTTCAAGGAGTTTAGCTGCTGAATTCTAACAAGTCTCTACTGAGCATGTGCAAACTGAGATTTTTCAAAAGCTTCCAACTTGGCCTAATTTGAGTGGCTTTACATGGGAACTGCAAAAGGCACATGCATGACACAAAGACCCCCCCCCCCGCCGCCAAATGTCAAGCCCTTACTCCAAACCATGGAGGTACTATGACCTCTGTTTTAAACTTGTGTAAGGATTTTTTAAACAAAGCAAAACAATGGATTTTCCTCTAAACTTGTGCTCAAAAATGGATGAACTGTTCTAGCTGAAACTTCACTCCCCGATCAACTGAGGCAGACATCTGGTATGGAAGATTTGAACCCAAGCAGTTAAAATTTGGCAAAGTTATAAATAAACTGAAAAAAAACCCTCTTATAATGGGAAACATTAGGAAACATTAGCCATAGGAGGTGGTACTAGGCTGCCTATAATGCAACTAATTTTGAGAAAGCATCTAATACAAATAGGGAAATGAGAGCAGTCTAATTTGAGCCTTTTCTCTATATACTAAGCCTGTTTTTCAAGATTAATCAATCAAAAATACCTATCATCTGCTTATTTTAAAACCAGCTACTCCATCATTCCCTCTTATCTCTGTATCTGATAGGAAATTGAAGAAATTATAAAGGATGGTGGTTTGGATTAATGCACTTCACAAATGCCACACAGCCTGCAACAGTAGTTCACTATACTTAAGTGGTTTGGGCTGCTGATTGCATTTCACCCTGAGTTCAGCAAATTCTCTGTTAAAAGAGTGATTTCAAGGAACATGAGTCTTTTATGTGTGGCTATGTTGGAAGGTGAACAAACCGCTACATGGAAAAGTACAGAATCTGTGTGGAGGAACTCTTGCCTGAACTGCAACTGGCAGGTTTCTCACAGCCTTTATGTGGTGCAAGAAAATGAAAGGCCTTGGTTTAGTTTGCAGGGGTTTAGTTTATCACTAGGACTATGCGAGCAGTGGGGAAAAAGCCCTGGAAATACAGGCTGAAATTGGTATGTGCCTGTGTGTAATTGGTGGTTTGGGTGTGAGAAGAGATGTAGTGTGGAATGTTCAAATTCTATTATTTTGGGCAAACCTTGGCCTAGTTTTGGGAAAATGTCCTGAACCTGATGCTGTTCACACAGCCCTGCTGCTCCCTCACCAGCTGCCTCAACCTCCCACCCCTACACCTTACCTCAGATAGCTTTGTAAGGTATGGAAGGGGACTCGGGGGTAACTTTCCCTCCTGCTCTGTCTCAACAAGTGCATAAATGTGCCAGGTAGCAATGGATCATGAGCCCAGGAAATACAATTTCTAAGTAGTGAGCCTGGTCGCTGAGGGGTGAACAGTTTAAGTATCACATGGGGGAAACTCCCCTCTGATTCGCTTTCTTCCCCCACTTCCCTGCCTCCTGGATAACAGCAGTCAACCAGAGCTCCTGTAAGAATCAGGTTGAGATCCTCTTCTTCCCCTCAGGAGCTGCTACCATTCTCACAGAAGGGGCAGAAAGAGCCGGGCAGCTCAGGGCAATTCTGCCTCTGCCTCCTTCTTCTCTTTCCCCCAATGAGCAATGGGGATGGCTCCTCTGCTTCACTCCCTTCCCCCTCCCTTGCTGCAGCACCAGGTCTGGGAATGGAACGGGGGACTCTTAAGGCCTGAGAGAGGAGGGTGAAGAACACCAGGAGCTTTAGGAGGGCAAAGGTGACACAGGGGGGACAAGACATAAGTGACAGGGGACTGGGAGGCACAATAGATGTGAGAGCTGGGGGGAAAGGATTGATGTTGGGGGCGGGGGGCAGAATTGATGTTGGGGTTACTGGACAGGGAGATAGGCAGATGTGGGGGATGATAGACTCCCCACCTTTTTCATACCACTTTAAGCACTGCTCTGAAGCCAGTGCTCCTCCCCCCGAATATTTAGGGGTAGCTGGATGGCTGTAAACTCCCTCTCCAAGTAGATTTCGTGAAAGGTGGCATTGTGTAAACAGTGGTCTCTACATAGTAAAGAATCTTCCTGGGGAAGGATGCCCCTGCCTGTTCCAGTAGAGGAGAAAAACTGGTTGTATCGCCAGCTCCATGGTTCCCCCCTTTTCCAGGTGGGTGGGTCAGCAGGCAAGGTCCCCAATCCCACCGCACAACAAGGGATAGAATTTTGTGGGAGAAGAGCTGTGCCAATGTTTTTGATGTTGGTTCCCACAATGTTTCACTACCATTCTCCTTTAGTGGATAAAAAATCTGATTTGGTAGTTGGAGGAGGCAGGAAAGAGTGCTGAGAAACTAGGGGTGAAGAAGATGGGAAAGAAGAAAGCACTGATAGAGGCGGAGGAGATCAGCCAAAAAAAAAAAAAAAGACCTATAGAGTCATTCTCATTCTTTGATTCAATGAATACGTATCGTTTGGTAGTTGAAGATGTTCCCCTACCAGCAAAGAGACTTGGGTTTAAATTCCTGTACAAGTGCAGGGTTTTGAACCTATCTCTCCCACATCCTGGGTGAATCTTTAACCACTGAGCTAAAACTTATAAGGGGGAGGAGATGGAATTACCACTTCCTCTCCATTAGTGTTTTGTGCAAAAAAGAGGAAGGGTGCCTAACTCCAGGAAGGGATTTACATCTGTGAATCCCAAACAGAGATAGCTGCATCCCTCTAGTGTGGACTTAGGCACCTAAATCCCTTTGAAGGGAAGGGTTTAGGCCCCAGCATTTCATATTGGCTAGCGTAAGTGGTTCCCCAGTCAGGTCGCTGGCTTTTGTGGATTCCATTCTTAGGCACCTAACTCAGGGCTGAATTTAGACACTGCAATACTCACTGTTGCAGTGCCTAAATCCCTTCATTGATATAGCCCCAGGTCCTTCTGGTAAATCTGTATCAAAGGAAGACCTAAAGGATAAACTGACACTATAGAAGACCATACAGCGTCAAATAATCATAAAAGTATAAGATGTTTTTGAGGAAGAAGGCAGACAAAATCCTCCATGAAATTGCCACAAATCTCAGCCCACCTTCCATAGTGCATAATAACTGAAATCAGTCCCTTACTGATATTCTGTTCTTCCTCCAATAATAATCCCATTAATCCAATAATACAGTGTAAGAAAACACTGACTTTTTCTCCCTCGCTGAGCTTATGGTTCTAAACAAGGAATCAGACTCTGTTCAAACAATTTTCATTTCTTGAATCAGCATGAATCCAAATCATTAACAGACTACTTTGAAAAAAAAACCAAACAGTCCTTCTTGCAAACTTTGGAGGAACCGAGTAGAATAAATGCAACATATGCAAAAGGAATTGTTTTATTGTTGTTACTTCTGCAATCCCTGTGTTTATTACGTTATCATTTAATGTCTTATTTTCCAGTCTTGAATAAATAGTGTTACTGTTAGTGACAAGCAAACATTTAAAACAAGAGTTCTCAATCTTTCTAAACCTGTAACTTTTCAGGCTACCTATTTTTGTCTTCCAATATCTGATGTGCTTCTACCCCTGTGATAAATGAAGGGGAGGAGGGTAGCTCCCTTTTATGGACCCAGCCAGCCAGTTACCTATAAAATCCCTTTTAGTAACTGTTCTCTACTTCCTTTATCTGTATAGGGTTAAAAAGGCTCCCTGGATAGGTAAAAGGAAGGGAGTTGGCACCTGACCAAAAAAGCCAATTGGAAGGCTAGAACTTTTTAAAATTGGAAAAAAAAACTTTCTCTTTTTCTGTCTGTTGTTGTTCTCAGGGAAAAGCACAGAAAGAGCTGCGGCTATGCTGTAAGATCTTAGAATCATAGAAGATCAGGGTTGGAAGAGACCTCAGGAGGTCATCTAGTCCAACCCTCTGCTCAAAGCAGGACCAACACCAACTTGGGGCCATCTGACTCATACCTAGAAATGACTCACTTGAAACCCCCAGATATGTAAGTAGATCAGGAAATGTCTAGGAAGATGCAATTAGGTTTATTTCTTTTTATTTCTTTATGGCCTGTGGACTTCTCTGTGCTAACCTCAAATGCTTTTGTTTTGGTTGTAACCTTTAAGCTGGACCTCAAGAAGGTTATTCTTGATGCTTAATTATTGTAAGTGTTTTTTTTAAAATCTAGAAATAACCTGAGTTTTCAAATGTATTTTCTTTCCTTTTGTTTTTAATAAAATTTACCTTTTTTAAGAATAGGATTGGATTTTGTGTCCTAAGAGGTTTGTGCACATGTTGCCAATTAGCTGATGGCAACAGCTGATTTCCTTTGTTTCTTTTTTCAGCTGTTCCCCAGAATGGGGGTTAAAAGGCTTGAGGGTACCCCACAGGATGAAATTCCCAAATGCACCTTCCTGGGTTCTCAAAGGGTTTTTTGCACTTGGGTGATGGCAGCATCTACCCATCTAAGGTCAGAGAGAAGCTGTGACCTTGAGAGTTTAACACAAGCCTGGAGTGGCCAGTATTAATTTTTAGAATCTATGCAGGCCTCCACCTTCTACACAAAGTGCCAGAGTGGGGATTCAGCCTTGACAACCCCAGAATCCTTTAAACCATTTCAGTCAAAAAGAACCAAGACATGACTCTCCTGCAATGGAGCTGGCTATATATCATGTGGTGGGGAACATGTTGAACCCTGAAAAGAAGTGAAGTAAATTACTTTCCTCAAGTTCCCAGTGTAAGAGGGGTGCCTGGGAAGGAATGTTGAGCCACTGTTCCAATTTACCATCTCATTAGCAGAACTGAGTTTAAAGGTTCACGCTAACCCTGTATAAATATAGGCTCTTACTATTTTTTGTAGGAATAGATCTGTGAAACTTCAGCCAGTACTTTCAGATGCATTCAAAATCTCTTTAATCTGTACACCTATCATATGTCATGGTGTATTAATGAACTGACAGCAGGTGAAATCAAAACCTAATCCTCCTATGTGTTAGGTGTTCCTTCTAAATAAAGCAAATCATATTTTCAGGCTTCATTTTGTTCAGGATATATCTTTTGGACTTTTTGAATAGACTATCTTTTGTATTTGTGCTGAATTGCCACCATAGTAGCTAAAATATGTTTCCTGAAGAATATTATGCAAAGCCTGCATAATCCTGTTACACATCAAAAAGCTCCATTAAAGGATGTTGCAAAGTCAATCATTCAGAAGTTAGGAAATGGTAGATGTTTGGTTGCTTGTGTTACCTTAATTCTGTCCCTCTTGTGCATCCTTCTGTGTGCTGACTAAAGCAAAGTTCCTGGAAAAATATATCTGATCATGTAATTAGAAGGCGAATTAGATGCACAAGAGGGCTGATTTTCATTTTCATGGACAACCATAACTTTTGAATGCTCGATGTTTCAACTCAAGTAGTAGCTTCCTTTATCCATATTTTAATGTAATTTTCTAATTTTTTTTAAAGAAAAAAAGTAAAACCAAGCACTGTTATGTACCACTACAACAGCTGCCTGACGTTGCACATCATCAGTTGAACCCTGCAACTTCAACATCTCATCACAGACTGCTATGGGACTGTGTACATTAGCTGAGAGCAAGAGAAGGCTGTTATTGCAGAGTGGAGGATGGAACACACGGTCCCATTGCTGGATCCTGGGGTGCCTGTGGGAACCTGGCCTAGCACTCGTTCTCTCTCTGTACCCTCCCAGGAATTAGGAGAACTCCTTCCCAATAAGGTGCTCCCAGAGGGGAATGGGGCGATGTTCTGTATACTGGAGGCAGGGGGTAGTTGTGGGAAGCCTGGCCTGGCTCTCTCTCACCTTCTTGGGAGTTGGGGAAGCTGTACCCCTGTGGGGGTGGGGGGAGGGCGTAGGAGAGAGAATGAAATAGGCCCCAACAGGCCACTGAGTTGAGGGCTGGGGGAATCCCAGCCAGGATCCCAGGGATTTGGGAATTGTTTGTACATGTTTCTCTAAAGAAGAATCCTGAATGTGAACATTCCCCTCCTCTCTCAGCTATCAGCATATCCCATGCATTTACATCATCCATAAGACATACAGATATTTGTCAGATCTCTGGGCACGTGCCATGAAGTTTTTAATTTATTTTGTAGTCTTCTGGACGTAACTTGTATGCAGTTTTGAATCTGAAATGTGTGTAATGTGGAAAAACAAGCAACAAAACCTTCCTTTTGGAATCTCTGGATATCTTTAATCTTAACATGTTGCTAAAGCCTGTTCTGTCTTTTGATTACTCTGTTGTAAAGTAAATGTGCAGTAACCAAAGTTTCTTACTCTTTTGTGATGTTAGTAGACAAAGTGAAAGCCACTGAGAATTCAATGAACAGTCATTCCAAATAAGTACATTACGTGTACTCCTAAAGTAATTGAATTCACAACAGTGGAATCATACTGTTAGTTTCAAGTTACTGTATATTATTAAATTATACTGCATATTTTGAAATGGCAACAGGAAGTATTTGTATTAGATTATCTCTTTTTTGTGAGTTAGGGGGTAGCAATCAAACATACAAACATATCCATAATCTTTTAACTGCAGCAGAACGCTGTGTGGTGTCTTTTCTGTTTGTTCTTTCTTGGTGCTTGGAACTGAAGCTGTGAAATATTCACAACAAATAAACCTAGTGGAGAAAAAAGTTTTGATGGAATCATAAAGGTGGGAAGTCTATCATCTCCCACATCTGCCTATCTCCCTGTCCAGTAATGCTTTTCTCTAATTGCCTTGCTCCCACTGTTAAAATGAAGAAGTACACTGATTTGAAGAAAGCCGTCTGGTTCCTGTATTCAACACTGGTCACCAGAGCCAGCCTTAGGGAAAAGGCACCCTGGGTGAACTCTTTTGGCACCCTTTAAGTACTGCTCCCTCAGCAGCAGGCACTCATTCAGCAGGCACAGCAGCTGCAGGTGGAGTGATGTCAGCACTGCAAGTGTCATGCTGTTAGTGCAGAGAGGGAACACATGTGAGCATCTGGCTCCTGCCCTGCAGCCCCCTTTATTCCCTTCCCTTGCTTCCCAGTGCTCACTGTGAGTCCTGTTACCCTGCCCACCCCAGAGATAACTACATTCCCTCCCTTTCTGACACTTTCCCGGTGCTTCTTGCTTCTGCTCAGTGCTGTAAAGCATGCTGATTGAGTCTCGCAGCATTCAAAGGAGCAAGGCCACAGGGGATTTAAACTCCAGCTGGCCGCAAGGTTCTGAAGGATCGTGTTTCACTGGTGGAGCCTGGCACCATGTGATGAGGTCACTCTGGATAAGTGGCAACCCCCTGCAGGGAGGAAGTGGGGCTCCCCAGGTCTGCCCATTTGACCATGGTGCCCTAGAGGTCTCCCATGTCACCCATCCATAAGGCTAGCCCTGCTGATCACACAACCACAAGTGCCAAACCCAGTTAGACTGACTGTGTATTCACAGTTGATACACAGAGTATAGTAGCCAAGGGCTCAGTTTAAGAGGGGGAGAATTACAGATTTCCAAGCCAGAGGAGTAAAGGAATAAAGCCTGACACTTGAGGGTCTGCATTCAGAGAGAATATGGGTACAGCTAGTCTTGCAACTGTGACATCCACCTATGTCCAACTCCAATAAAATACATGGCTTCTGCTACAAAGTTCTTTAAACAAATATTTTCTGGAGCATCTTTCTGGACTTAGGCTGTTTTTTAAGATCTCAAAATGAACATCCAAAGCATCAGGGACAAAGTGTGGGTGAATCACAAAAGCTTGGTGTTCTGGTTTGTTTCAGATATGCACCCAAAGTTCTGATGCTTTTCAGAACTATCTAAACCTATTGGGCCATATCCTGGCCCCTGCAACAATCTCTTTGTACCACTCTGGTGTAAAGGGACCACAAAGTGGGCTTAGCTGGTCTATGCCACCCTCCCTCTGAGTCCCCAGGATAGAGGTGTCAGGTGTGCCTGGGGAACTGAGGCTGACCATTTTGTCCTCTGGCTAGCCCCAGGATCAGGGGAATGCAGGATGACAAAGCAAATGCTGGGGGATTATTGGTTTGTTTTTAATGTGTTGTGATGTTTGTACTGAAACTCAAAAATCAATAAAAACTTTAATTTTAAAAAACAAATAAGAAACACCGCAACATTTGCTCTCCCTATTCCCCAAATCTAGGTCATATATTGCTCTCAACTTGGCTAGACCAGGATCTCTTAAGAATTGGGCTCGTTGAGTTTCCAAAATGGGCTGGAAATGCATGCAAAGAGTGGTCCCATAAGGCATCTGACACTTCTGATGGACTGAAAGATCTTGAGGTTGGCTTCTTTCAGTGAATTTAGGCACTTCCGGTTCCAGTCAAGGCTAGAAACCAAAACTGAAAAAAAACCCCACACTTACTGAAACATCTAAGAAACTCAAAGTCTCTGTCTGACATTAGTTATAGTGAAGGAAGTAAGAGCCATTTTACCTAAAGAGGTTTACCCATGTGCATCACAGACCTCCATATGGGCAAAGCAGAATTCAGAAGCAGTAAAATCCCACCCCTTTTGAGATGTAGAGCATGATTCTTCACTGCCTTGAACCTGGTGCAGTCATTTTTACCTGTGCAAAGTGAGTGTAAGTTACTAGCATCCTAAGTTGGTAATGTGTTATAGCCACTTTGGATAGTTGTAAATAGTGACAAGACAGTGAAGAATCAGACTCCTTCATGTGCCCACAAGACTCGGGTCTTGTGCAATCCTTCCACTTGGCTGGTGGCTGGGGACTAACAATGAGGAAACAAAAAGTCACCAAGATGGCAGATGACAACATTTATCTAGTTTCTGCTTGTGTGCATTTTTTTCAAAAATCTCCTTTCACTGTGAGAAGTGATGACTGAGTTTCACCCATCTGATCTCCAACTCTGAAAGGCTTAAAACGTGTGGAATTTATAACAATGGGGTAAGTGAAACTGGACTATGTTAGGTACTTCTTCAAGAACAAAAGGTAGTTCATCCTGGAAATACTAATGCCAAATTATTGTGCCAGAGGAATTTACAGAGCAAATATTGGATGTTTTTCAAAGGCTGAGATGGAAAAGGATGGAATAGCTATAGGGTTGTATGAGTTTATTTTTTAGGCTTCTAATCTACCCCACCTAATTCAAGAAGCTTTTCAAATCACATACTCTTTCAAATTCAAATGTCATAAACATGGAATGGATCCACTGATCAATAGTTAATCGGAAGGATTTCTTCTAGTCCTGCACAATTTTTTATAGCAGCAGTCGGCTCAGCTCCAGCCTAAGTCTATAAATTGTAACCAGCACAGACAGCTGTAACAAATATGAATAAATAATTGTTGCCATACCCCAAATGTAACAAATTTATGGCCACTATTATTACACCAGTGTTCACAGAGCAGGTCTAGGGATCTGAGAGAGGGTTAGTGCAGTATTGCTGAACTCAAGCATTCAAAAGTCATGAAACAGCCCCTAAAACTGTGAGATTAGCATAAAACTGAGAGAGTTAAAATACCAAATTTGGGTTCTCTTTATTTGCCTTCTGGTCTTTGAGTTTTTAGGATTCGCATTTTCAAGTTTTTCCTTGCAGCTGTGAGAGCTAGAAAACTATTCTAAAAATGACAGCTATGATTTTCATGTAATTATATGACTCCTGGAGATGGGGCTTTAAGAGTAACATTAAATATTGTGGGACTTCAGATAAAATAGTGAGAGTTGGCAGTACTGTTAAGCTGTTAGGGATACAGTCCAAACCTAAGATGCTTATTTTACATATAAGGTATGTCTACACTGCAATCAGAAGTCTGAGTGCAGCTCAGGTAGACATACCTGTGCTAGTTTTAATCTAACTAACGGTTAAAAATAGCAGTGAAGACACAGAGGCAGGGGTTCAGTGCAAGCTAGCTGGGGAACAGGCATGCTAATAGAAGCAGCACTGAAGTCCGTGCCACTGCATCTTCACCGCTGTTTTTAGCTGTCCCAGCTAGCTTAAAAGTATGCCTACTCACCCATAATCACACCATCAGTTGCAGTGCAGACATATCCATGAAGTCTGGGCTTGATTTGGCTCTCACATCCATCATTGTAAATGTGGCAAAACTCTGTTGAACTTACAGCAGTGTGAAACTGGTATAAATGAGAGAAGAATGTGTATGTGAGGAAAGAGGATCCTTAGCTCTCTACTGCCTGTGGCAGTAGTGGAGACCATATATTTGTTCATTTTAACCCTAGTGGTAGGTTTATGTTTTCCTGCTTATCTTTGCCAGGAAAGGAGCTAGAAAAATTAAGTTAAAAAATGCTGAGGTGCTCCTTCATGGGCCCTGTAGTGAGGTGGTGTGGCTCCCCGCCGCCCCAGAGCAGGACGAGCCCATCCACGGCCTGGAGTGAGCGGAGCTAGGGACCTCTAAGCCCACCCTTCAGAGGGTAAGGCAGTGATCCAGAAGTATAAAGGCTCAGCCTCAGAGCTCACCAGAAGGGCCAGCAGCTGGGGAGGCTAGATGTCTCCAGCCAAGCCCGTGACTGGGAAACCCCAATGGCCCAAGGTGCAGGCCAGGACTGGCCTGACTTGCCCTGCGGTCGCTACCCGAAGGAGTTGCCGGACCTGCTGCTTGCCCACTGCCCCAAAGACCCCTGAGTGCTGGATCCCCCAGAGAACTCCACCGACTCAGGTACTACCTGAGGGGGAGTCTGGAAGTAGCCCGGGGGCAGCTGACCCTACTGTAGCTGAAGCACTGACAGAGCCCATGTCAGTGTGCTGCGGCCAGGACTCCACTAACACAGCAGTGGATCATCTACGATGGTTAGGGCCCCAACGGGGATGCAGTGGAGTGGGAGGGTCTGCGTCACCCCTGTCACCCGCGAGTTGGGTGGCAGTCTACCCTTCTTTCAAATCTTTGGAGGCTTGGGCTCATTGCTGCTGTTTGTACTGCTACTACTCAGCCCTGCCTGAGGGCCTGAGCACCTGACTCATTGTTGCCCTGCCCTGACCCAGGGCCTGGGCTCCCTACTGCTTCTACTGTCACTGCCCAGCCCTGCTTGAGGGCCTAGGCTCCTGATTCATCATTGTTGCCCTGCTCTGACCCAGGGCCTGGGCTTATGGTGCTTATTTCAGTTACCGCAAGGGCTGTCGAGGGAGACCCCCGCGGACAGACTAATTCCCCCAAATGTCAACTGTGTGTAGTGAGCCGGTGTGGCTCCCCTCCACCTGGAGAGGGTTGAACCCCGGCTAACTCTTGTACAGGCCCCAAAAGTCCACTCAGTTAGCAGAGACATCTGCTTGCCCTATCTTTCTCATCAGTGTTTAGCTACACACATGGGACATGCTAGCCTGTCTTGTTGCTGCTTTCTGCATCACCAGATCAGAAGTAGCAAAAACAATTTTTCAAAGTAAGTTTGAAAAAGAAAAATGCTGTTACATAAATAAAATACATAATGTATTCAGAGCTGCTTCTAGTGGACAAGTGGCAAGATTGTTCATCACTGTTTTTAAGCTTACTCATGGATGCACAGCTAGAGCCATTGTGTATGCATAGTCAGTTTTTATATATGGAAATAACTAAATCTAGATCTGTTAGGTACAATTTTATATCCACTGCCGTTTTTTTCAAATGAGAATAGGTACTTGGGCACTGTGAATCCTGCCGTATTTGATTCAAAAAATGTTCACTAGTTGTTTGATTCAGATTGGTTTTGTAGAAGTTTTGAAGTGAACCTCTGTGGGTTCACTTGGAGGCTAAAGGACAGAGTTTAATACACTTCATTCTCCCAGGGAAATCTCACCCCATACCTCATTCCTATCTGCTCTGCACCCACCACAAGGCTCTCTGATATTCAATGTCTCCAGCAAGTGTTGAGGCTTCTTCTAAGAGTAAGAACAAGAAGAAATGTGCTGGTTTCCTAACAAGTGCAACTCTTTGTTGGTATGGGTACTTCCACCTTTTCATGTTCTCTGTACGTATAAATATCTTCTGTCTGTGTGTTCCATTCTATGCATCTGAAGAAGTGAGCTGTACCCCACAAAACCTTATGCTGAAATAAATTTGTTAGTCTCCAAGGTGCCACAAGTACTCCTGTTCTTTTTGCGGATACAGACTAACACGGCTGCTACTCTGAAACAACCCCATTGTAGGTTTACCACTTCTTTTGTAAGTGTGGATTGAGGTTTCTGAATGCACTGACCCTAGGTCTGAACGGGATTGAGGCTTCATGCAAATATTTCACACAAACATAGTATGCAACATTATTTTTTACCACCTTAAAATATTCTTTGTTTATTTATTGATAGTCTATTGCAATAGGGTTCCATCTAATCATCCAAGAGAATGAACTTGTTCAGACACTGGGTTTTGGTTTGAGTCTGTTTATATCAATGTCTTTTTCCTCCTTCCTGACTTCTTACTCTGGATGAACACTACTTCCTGCATATTCTATACCTCCTGTATATGTCTTCTGTCTATCTTCTTTATTTGCTTTTCTTTCATTCTCCATTTCTCTTTTCTGTTTCTGCATTAGTTATTTGTGGAACTGTCATAATCCACCAGAAGACCACCCCACAGATGTCCTCCTTCACCTCTTGTTTTTGTTTTGTTTATTCAGAAATCATTGGTGTTGGTGGCTCTTTATTTCCTCCTGGACAGGGAAGGCTAAGTGGGACATTTTATTGTTTGTTTTTTGTTTTGTTTGTGTCTGTTTTTCTAACCTATAAAACCTATAAACTCATGGAAAATCTTAGGAGGACGGGGCTGATTGCCTGACACTAAAAGGAGGTGGAAGCTCATGGACTATAAAAATGATCTTCAGTCACTGTCCAAATAAATCTAGGTTAGACTTCAGTTTAGGCATGAAGTTTAATTTGAGCTAGCAATAAACTGAGTCTTTAGAAGGGGTGATGATCTAAGCAGATGTTATATGCACTTTTGTTACCTGACATAAAATTAATTTATTTAAAGATATTTACAAATTAAAATATCCTATTCTAATATATAATGGACTCCCTGTCATTGATTTCAAGTGGGTGTATGACCCACAATTCTACACTGCAGTGTAGTGCAACATCATATTGTCTGAGATCATCACAGAAAAATTGATAATATGAAGATTTAAATATTTCAGATGAATTTTTTTAGTACATCGTCCCTTTTCTCTGTAATATTATCCCTTAAAGGAAACTAGTTTGAGTTTATAACGTGAATCATTATCTGTTAATAAAATAGTGAGAATTAGTAAGTCTGAATCTTGCCTCTTACACAATTCCACAGAGCCAACAATAACATCGACCTCCTAGTCCATAAGAAACAATAAAATAGATAAGAATTTTAATTGAAACTGGACCACAAGCTATTCTAATAGAACTCCCATTGGCAGAAAAAACAGTTTTATTAATTGCTCTTTTGATGACTTCATTATTTAGTGTGCAAAAGGAGCAGAGGGTACAGTGACTATCCTAGGAGAGGGAATGCTTGTAAAAAGCAAATCTACAAATAGAAATAAATCTATAGCTGGAGCTTAGTCTGGAATGCTTCTTCCTTTTTCAATAAACATGGATTTTTGCATTGCTTGTTTCCCACTCCCAAGGACATATATTTGTGTGATTAGTGAGATGGCAATCTCCATTTAAAAGAGTGTGCTTTCTAGAGAGAACACTAGAAGCTCCATCTAAAATGCTTTACTGAATCAAGATGAAATCGTAGAACTTGAATATAAACCTGAAATAATTCCCTTCATAATTTTCCATAAACTTCACAACATCAATTCAGTAAGCCTCTACTTTCTTAATAGAATATCTGATTTGATTTTCCTCTAGGTCAGCATGCAGGAAGGATATGGAGAGGAAGGCAGCTGCACCACTGGGAGAAAAAAAGCCATTTTTTAATTTTCCCTCCCTCCCCCACAAAAGTTAGTTACATCACACCGATCTTTGCGTATATTCATCCTCACTTCATTCCCGAACAAACATGCTCTCCGATGCTACATAGCTAACTGTGTGTCCGAGTGTTCTCTGTGGGCACATGTGGAGTGGAAGGCACCCCTGTATGCATGATACTTTTTCTTTAGCACAGACAGCAACACAAGAGGGATAGTTGAGGTATGCTGGTGGTAGCTGCATTGGGCCTCATGTTTGGGAGAAATGAGAACAATATGGCTGTCACAAACAAGCATGATGTGCAGGAGGGAGAGAGAGAGAGAACTAAAGTCACCTGGAGTGTTTTAGGCATTGCAGTACTTCCTTGCAGAACAGCAATGCTAGCAACCACAGGTGCCAGCTTCCAACTTTCCCCAGGGGTGCTCAACCCTCACCCAGGTCCAGGCCCTGCCCTCGCTCCACCCCTTCCCTTAAGTCCCCGCCCCCACCTTGCCTTTTCCTACCCCCCACCTCTTCCCACCCATTTATGCCCCTTCCGTCGAGTGTGCCCGATTCGCAATCCTCCCCACTCACTCCTAGCGCCTCCTGCCCACTGTGGAACAGCTGATCCACGGTATGTGGGATGCACTAGGAGGAGTTGATTGGTGGGGCTGCCAGTGGGTGGTAGGCACTGAGGGAGGGAAGCGGGAGAGCTTGGCTGCCAGCGGGTGCTAAGCACCCACTCATTTTTTTCTAAGGGTGCTCTAGCCATGAAACACCTGCAGTCAGTGCTTATGCTTGCAACACGCTCTCCTAATATGCCTATCACCATTTTAATTCCTTCTATCTGCTCTCAGCTTGAGCAATAATAGAAAATAGGGCAAGGCAGTACTTCTATGGCCCTGTGTACTCCATGTGGATGCCCGGAAAGACACTTATGATTGGGAGAGGGAAAACTGAATCTTCTGTGCCTTGTGGCAAAACTGATTATTCACCAGTATTGGCCCTAATTTTGTTAGTGACCAGGAAGTGGGCTGTCATGCCTAATAGCTAGAGCAGGAGTCAGGCCTAGTGGCTAGAGCAAGAGTCAGTATTCAGGAATTAGAGCCCAAGTCAGAACTGGAGTCAGAGACCAGATGCTAGAAGCTGGGACTGGACAACAGTGGATGAATCACTCAATAATTGGTGTCCTGTTCTGATGATTCCCTCTGGGACACCTGGCATTGGCCACTGTAGGAAGACAGGCTACATGGTTAGATGGACCATTGGTCAGACCCAGTGTTGCCGTTCTTATATCAGAGCCAGGTTACCTGAAGTGAGGTAAGCTGGGGGCAGGGCTGGAAAAGGAAAGGAGCTATCAGAGCTATGGGCAAATGCCTTGAGCAGCCACTGAACAACTGCTGCTGCTGGGGTTAAGAGTCAGTCTGTTAACTCTTCCAACCAAGCCACAGTGTAGCCAGTCGGGAAGCCCACTGCAGGCTCTCCAGAGAGGGGCTCTGCTGCAGGCCCCAATTCCTGAGAGACTCTCTGTACAGGATTTTTGGAGGGACAGGCATAGGGCTTGATCCTACTCCCATTGAAGTCAATGGAAAACCTGTAATTAATTTCAGAGGAAGCAGAATCAAGTGAAGAGAGAGGGGAGGGTTCAGAGAGGCCAAGAGTGAGAGGGAGAAAGCAAAGCAAAAACAATGACCCTCTGGTTCCCTTTAAAGAAAAATATATACATGTAACTATTAAAAATAGTATTAGGAACTGACGTGTACATAGCAGCCTGCATCCCCATAATCTCCCATGAACTCCTTCTGTTCACATCTTTATTATCTCCCAGAGTTTCCTTTTTCTTGTTGTGAACTTCTAGGAGTTTCATCCTGTATTTACATACATGAGTAAGAACATAAGAATGGCCATACTGGGCTAGACCAAGGTCCGTCCAACCCAGTATCCTGTCTACTGACAGTGGCCAATGACAGGTGCCCCAGAGGGAGTGAACCTAACAGGTAATGATCAAGTGACCTCTCTCCTGCCATCCGTCTCCACCCTTTGACAAACAGAGGCTAGGGACATAATTCCTTACCCATCCTGGCTAATAGCCATTAATGGACTTAACCTCCATGAATTTATCCAGTTCTCTTTTAAACCCTGTTATAGTCCTAGCCTTCACAACCTCCTCAGGCAAGGAGTCCAGCAGGCGACTTATGCATGCATGAGAAGAATGCCTTTATTTGTTTTTTAACGCTCGCTATTAATTCTTTTGTAGCCCTAGTTTCTTACATATGTAAAAAGTAAATATTTTTCTTATTCCTTTCTCACACCACTCATGGTTTTATGATCTCTATATATTCCCCTTAGTCGTCTCTTTTCAAGCTGAAAGTCCTATGCTCTTTAATACTCTCTCAAAGAGAACTGTTCCAAACCCTAATCAATTTTAGTTGCCCTTCTATGAAACCTTTATAATGCCTAGTTTATCTTTTTGGGATGAGACCACAGTCTGTAGTCGTATTCAAGATGTGGTCCATGGGATTTATATTAAAGGCAATAAGATATTCTCACTTTCTGTATCTCTTTTTATCAATCCTAGCATCCTGTTGCTTTTTTGAAAACTGCTACGTGCACACTTGTTGGAGATCCTCCGAAACGAGTATTCCATGATGCTCCCAAGATCTGTTTCTCTGTTAGTTGTAGATAAAATGAGCCTCTATATTTTCGTTCTCCTGGCGTTATATATTTTCCCTGTGCATTACGTTATTTATTTACCCACATTAAATTTTGTTTTTCCATTTTTGTCTGCCTAATCATTTAGTTTTTGTGAGATCTCTTTGAAGTCTTTCACAGTCTGCTTCTGGTCTTAACTATTCCTTGAGCATAGAATATCACAGTTGGAAGGGACCTCAGTGACCGTCGATCCTTAGTCCAACCCCTGCTCAAGTGCGAACCAGATCACTAAATGGCCCACCTCAAGGACTGAACTCACAACCCTGTAGTTTAGTAGGCCAATGCTCAAACCACTTGAGCTTATTATCTGCAAACTTGCACCACTTCACTGTTTACCCCTTTCTCTAACATCATTTCATAATAATTGGACTTAGGATTGGGTCCTAGGACTGCTCTTGGGACACCATTAGTACCCCTCCCACTTCTGAAATTACCTTTGTTTTATTTTTATTCCTATTCCTTTGTTCCCTGTCTTAAACCATTCTCAATCCCATGAAAGGAGCTTCCCTTCTTATCTCATGACAACTTAATTTATGTAAGAGCCTTGGTGAGGGATCCTGTCAAAAGGCTTTCTGGAAATCTAAGTTCACGTTTGTCCACTGGATCCCCCTTGATTCACGATATTAATGTATAACCCCTTCAAAGACTCTATAGATTAGTCAAGACCATGCATTCCTCTCACAGAAACATGTTGACTTCACTCGTGGGCAAGTCAGCTGTGAAATATTCATAGGTAACGTTACCTTCATGCATGAATGCTTCAGAATTGCAAACCTTTTGGTTGCTGGGATTGTGTTATTTAACACACTTGGCCAAAACTATTTTTCTAGTATTCATAATTATATTCAGGCCCCATTACTGAGGATCTGAGTGCCTCACAACATCCCTGGTTTGCAAGGAGGTTGCTAATATTCCCATTCTGTACAAAATGGGGAACACTGATGCATACAGATACATTGTTATGTCCAACTTACAGAGTAAGCCTAGACTCAGGCGCGAACCCCTAATCCCCTTCCATCTGTCTAAAATGTATCTGACTTAGGCTAGTACTCCTTTGGACTCAGCTCTAACCTAGCAAAGTGGGATAGATGGGAGCAGTCTGAGCCTGGAGTCTCGAATGGGAACTTGGTCCCAGTGCATCATTTGAGAATAATAAGAGAGGAAGGGACCTTTGAGAGGTCATCCTAGTCCAGTCCGCCCTGTACTCACGGCAAGGACGTAAGTACTATCTAGATCATCCCTACAAGGTGTTGTCGAACCTGCTCTTAAATTTCCAATGATGGAGATTCCATAACCTCCTAGGAATTTATTGAGTGCTTAACCCTCTGTGAGAATATATAATACTATGTCCTAAGTAACACCTCGCGCTGTGTGTCAATTTAAGCCCATTGCTGCTCTGTGTCCATCCTCAAGGTTACAAAGTCATTTTTTCTCCCCTACTCTTTTATTACAATCTTTTATAACGTTGAAAAACTTTATAAAGCCTCGCAGTTTCTCCTCTCCAGATTAAAAAAAACATTTTCTTTTCAATCTTCCTCACAGGTCTGTTTTTCTAGACCATTACTTCTTTTTGTTGGTCGCTCATCTCTGACTTTCTCCATTTGTCCACATCTTTCCTGAAATGCTGGCACCCAGAAACTGGACACACGACCTCTAATTGAGGCCCTAATCAGCATGGAGCAGAGCGGAAGAATTACTTTTAGTGTTTTGCTTACAACAATCCTGATAATACATCCCAGAACAATATTCGCTATTTTTGGAACAGTGTCACACTGACTCATATTTAGCTTATGGTCCACTATGACTCCCAGATGCCTTTCCACAGTACTCCTTCCTAGACAGTCATTTCCCATTTTGTATCCATGCAACTGATTGTTCCTTCCTAAGTGGAGTACTTTGCATTTGCCGTTATTGAATTTCATCTTATTTACTTCAGACCATTTCTCTGGTTTGTCTAGATCATTTTGAATTTTAATCCTATCCTCTGAAGCACTTGCAACCCCTCTCAGTTTGGTATTGTCTGCAAACTTTATAAGTGTACTCTCTATGCCATTATCTAAATCATTGATGAAGATGTTGAACAGAACTGGACCGAGATCTGATCCCAGTGGAACTCCACTCGTTATGCCTTTCCAGCATTACTCTGAACCACTAATAATTACTCTCTGGGAATGGTTTTCCAACCAGTTATGTACCTGCCTTACAGTAGTTCCATCTAAGTTTGCTGTGTGGATGCAGCTTGGGTCCCCCAGACTTGTGTCCTGAGAGTCCACCAGTGCTACCCTACAATCCCATGGACCAGTGTTCCCATTCTTTCTATCCCAAGACTAGCCAAGGGACTCTCAGGAAATGGAAGCAATGTCTCTGGTTCAAATACAGTCACTCAGTGTTTAACCCCTCCATTTTATTCTGCTGAGCTGCAAATAAAGTGAATAGTCTCCCGTATTAGCTATTGTAGAGATATGCTAGTGAAAGATTATAATGTAGAGAGGCTCCCCTATAAGGGACAGTATCATGGAGCTAGGCATTTTGAGATGTGCCCTGGAGGCAAGGGAGTGTCAAATGAAAGGGTAGCTCTGTACAGCAATTTATCATGGACATTCTCTAGGGGTTTTTTTTGTTAATAAAAGTGTATTCCTTTCTTATTCACTGCTTTATTGTTTAATGTACCCTAGGATTATTGTATGGTGTCAGAAGTGCCAGGTGAGAAATAGACTGCAGTCATTTTGAGGTTAACTCCTGTGCCTAAAACTGAAAATAGGAGCACATGGGGCAGCAAACAAAAAAGAACAGATGCTCATATATATATTTTAGGAGCACCAGGGAGCTTGATAAGCTTAAGAAGCTAAAAAAGCCAAGAGAAAATGTTATAACCTCCAACACCTCTGCAATTGTCTGGCAATGTTGCAGAGAACTGGAAAAAATTCAAACAGAGATTTGAATTGTATTTAGTGGCCATAGGAGCAGAAGAGAAAAATGATAATGTGAAATCATCAACCATTTTCATGTTGCTGGGGAGGAAGCATTGGATATTTATAACAATTTTGTTTGAAAAAGGTGCAAGCATGAAGTTAGGTAAAATAATGACCAAATGTGAGGAACATTGCATGCCAAAATGGAACGAGACCTTTGCGAGACAATTTTTTTATGTCCATGCAAAAAACTGATGACACATAGAGCAATATGCCACAGGATTAAGGAGATTCAGTAAGACCTGTGACTTTGGAGAGTTGACAAAGTCTCTGTTCAGAGATTGTACTTAATACCAGAATTGAGTCTATGTGAAAAGAGAGAGACCGCTCCATAAAGGAGATTTTTATGATAGAAAAAGCTCTCCAGATTTATAGAACAGCAGACACTATGAAAGCACAAGCCAAAGAGCTGAACTCACCAGAAGGATTTATCCACGTACTAAGTACAAAAGAATATAGACAGAAAAAGATTGAATCAAAAAGTGGAACCACCCACTATGAAAGCAACTGCTAGTGGAGAGACTGCATCCAGATGGTTATGTGCACCAGAGTCACTTCACTAGCCTTTTCAAGCAGCTGCTCCCTCACCTCCAGCGTTATACTAGATTCAGGGGTCAGAAGGTCACCATCCCAACTGACCAGGCTATTGCAAACTACTGGGGGCTAAGTCCTCAGTGCAGCACTCAGTCAAAGAGTAGAATGATGGGGGGTTCCCAGAGGTGTGATTCTTATAGCTGACTTTCTGTGGTTGCTTTTGAGACAGTTAATATGCTCCCTGCACTGGTCACCAGTCTATTGAATCCCCAATGCTGCTGGCTTGTCTCCTTTTTCTTGTCATTTCTGGTGCTCTAACTAAAGTCAAACATCGTGCCTCACACCACAGATTTAGAATCATAGAATGTCAAAGTTGGAAGGGACTTCAGGAGATCATCTAGTCCAACCCCCTACTCAAAGCAGGACCAATTATCAGACAGATTTTTGCCCCAAATGGCCTCCTTAAGGATTAAACTCACAACCCTGGGTTTAGCAGGCTAATTCTCAAACCACTGAGCTATCCCTCCCCACAGAATCTAGCTGTGGTCCTACACTTGGCAAAGGGCTTTTTCTTGATGGTGGCCATAGCTGTAATGATCTTGAGGTTTATAGCAGGGCATGGTCTTCTCATGCCTTCTTGAACTACAGAAAATTGCTCAGACTCCACAGGTTGGATATTCACACTAGGGCATTTGTTTATGTTCCCTCCACCAACTCCTTTACAGTTTTGTGCAGCAATACTATTTAATCCTCAGCCCTTTTCCCAGGGTAAAAGAGAAGAAGCAGTCTCTTCCTGGTGATCTCTCTGACTCTGTACTCCGCTAGTCTTGCTCCTCTCCCTTTGTACTTCCTTCCTGTGTCTTTCTTCTCAGTCTTGAGCTGATGGGCTAATTGACTCTTTGATTCCTCCAGCCTGTTATCCTGAATAGCTAATTACATTTCATTCCCCAGTCAGCCTTCTCTGGGGAAGCCAATTAAAGTCAGAGTGATCAGAGTGCTGTTAACTCCCTGCACTATGTCACAGGGTTCATTAAACAACAAACCTGTGATTGAGAAAGGAATAAACTCTTATTAAAAAACTAGAGAGCATCCATGGGTAAGCTGCTATACATCCACGGGTAAGCTACCCTTTGTTATCCAGCCCTTGCTTCCAGGGCGTGTCTCAAAATTCTTATATTCCCTTATGAGTGAATGTCCCTTATGAAGGAGCCCCTCTAAATTATAATCCTTCACAAAAATATCTCTACATCTAGCCTCCTAAAAAATACAATTATCTCTTTATATAACTTACTTTCTAACCATGCATACATTAAATTATCTACCCTACTAGTACATTTCCATCAACTACAATCTATATACCCAATGTGTCAACTACTTAGAGAAGGAGGGAATACCAGCACGTAGCTCTGGAGTGAGTATTTACCTTACTCAGTTACTTCACCTCACTTTCCCCAATTCTCCTTCTCCAGGCAGGTTATCAAGTCTCGATGAGTCTTTCAGGATGTATGATCTCTCTCTCCAGTTCTCTCAGTATTGGCCTTTCATTAGAGTGTGAGTTACTCTCTTGTTGCTTGCCAGTTTCTCCTTTGCACATTGATAATAAACAGTCAGTTGGTAAATGCCAGAGTCCACATCTACTGTCAATGTTCTGGGATTACTTTTAGATCCCTTTAATTACATAAAAATGTGTCCCCTGGGTCTGTCTGGATTATATAAAACCTTGGATGTAGCTGTTCTTTAATGGCACCCCTTTGGCCTCAAGTATCAGAAGTGTGATTCCTCAGGCACATTTTATCACCTGGGTTTGGAGATGGGTGACCACAGGCCATTTTGTCAAAATAATATTTTTGCTTCCACTTCTGATTTTCTTTCATCTTCTGTAAGGTTTCATAGTCATGAGATTTCAGCAAGTTAACAGTGATTGGTAAATTTGACCTGTTCCTTCTTCCCATTAACAGCTGAGCTGGAGAAAAGCCATTCTCCAGAGATTATTTCAGTAAACCAGTAAAGCTTTAAGCAAATCACCCCAACTACTGAAAGTCTTTTTCATAACGCTATTTACCATCCATATAGACCTTTCCTTTGATTGGGGGTAATTTGGCCTTGATATTTTGTGATGAAAATCCCAATCTATGGCAAATTGCCTAAAATCTGCAGTGGAAAATTTTGGCCCATTATCACTAAGGACTTCATCTGGAATTCCATGTCGGGAAAATATTCCCTTCATGCCAGCTATCACTGACTTACTATTAGAACTGTGCAGTCTGCAAATTTCTGGATACAAAGAATAATGATCTGTGACTATTAGATAATCCTTGATTGACAGATAAATAAATGAGTGCCTGCCTTTCCGATAAGGCCTTTGTGGGACTTGCTGAGGTTTCAGTGGCTCTGCCTGTTGGCATGGCTTGTATTTTAAGCACAAAAAACAGTTTTCTACCACATTAGTAATGTCGTGATTGATCCATGGTCAATACATGACCTCTCGAGCTTGTTGTTTGCATTTCTCAATTCCTAAATGACCCTCATGGATCTTCTCTAGCATTTCTTTCTAGAGGTTCATTGGTATTACAACCTTGCTGCCCTTGAAAATCACCCCATTCATCACAGTATATTCATGCCTGCAGTTCCAATAGTCTCTTATACTGAGACAGCAACTGCTTATTTCTTCAGGACACCCTTTAATTATGACTTCTTTAAGGATCTCCAATTATTCATCTTTCTTGTTTCCCCTCTTAGTTTTGCAGTCTTTTTTGTTAGCTGCAGGAATTGCCTTTACAATAATAGGTTTGTATCTCTCCCTCTCTTCAAGGTCTTCTCTGGTTTCATAGTGGAAGTCACCACTCTAGAAAATACATCTGCAGTAAACATGAATTTACTGGGTGTGTAGGTCACAATCAAATCATACTTTTGTATCTTTATCATCATTCTTTGAATCCTTACGGTACAGTCATTTAGTGGTTTGCCAAATAATGCTAAAAGGGACTTGTGGTCCATTTCAATATCCCCTGTCTGGCCATAAACATGTTGATTGAATTGCTCACAGGCAAACAATATCCCTAAAAGTTCCTTCCCAATCTGTGCATATCTGGCTTCCACATCAATTGTTAATTTGGATGCATATGCCACTGGCTGTCAACAACCATCATGGAGGGTCAGGGCAAGTTGCTCACAAAGGTCCAGAAATGGAGCTTTCTTCCTGTGAACATTCTAGATCTGCTGCAGGTCGTCCCAGCACACGACAATATGATCCCATCAGTCTGTGCTTGTAGCTCTGCTCCAGCACTGCTGGTATACATAGCGGTCATCAGCAACTATACTGAGAGTCATGAGCAACATCAGCCAGTTTGAGTCTGCCATGTCTATGTTGTCATCCTCCTCCACCAGGTGCCATGTCAGAAAATGCTGCCAAAATGCCATCAGCATCTCATGGATGCTCTGTCTGTTTCCTGAAACAGTAGTGAGAACCCAAGCAGGACAAGCTGTTCAAGTGGTGACTCTTCCATGTTGCGGTCTCTGGTTGCTGGGATCATGCAGTCCCAAAAGAGGGGTCTGCATGATATGTTGGCAGGCTGCAACAACTTCCTGTAAAGTGCTGCAAGGTGGACAGTCATGTTTTCCCATGGTGCACCACAAACAAGGGCTTGAGAGACTACAGCAGGTGAACATGCTAGGAAGCAGGAGCGGCTCCAGGCCCCAGCGTGCCAAGTGGGTGCTTGGGGCGGCATGCCACAAGGGGTGCTCTGCCGGTCGCCGAGAGGGCAGCAGGCGGCTCCAGTGGACCTCCCGTAGGCGTCCCTGAGGACGGTCTGCTGGTCCCGTGGCTTCTGTGGAGCATCTGCAGGCACGCCTGCGGGAAGCCCACCGGAGCTGCAGGACTAGCGGACCCTCTGCAGGGACATCTGCGGGAGGTCCACCGGAGCCGCAGAACCGGCGACCAGCAGAGCACCCCCCGCTGCATGCCGCCATGCTTGGGGCAGCGAAATGGCTAGAGCCATCCCTGCTAGGAAGCCTGGGATAGGCTGGTTTCACTTAGGTCTGCACAGTGCAATGTAGATGCTTGAGTATGGGTATGAGATCCAGGTCCAGAAATTCCAAACTCAGGGTCAATATTCAGTGTGGATGCTGAAGCTCAGGCTTACAAACACAGAGTCTGCAGGCTTGAGTCCCACAGGCCCCAGGCTTACATTGCAGAGTAGAAACATCCTAAGTGACTTGCCTAAGGTCACACAGCAAATCTCTTGTAGAGCAGGGAGTTGAACCCACATATCCAAAGCCTTAGCCTAATGCCTTAATCACCTGATCATTCTTCTGCAAGCATAGAAGAAAAACAATAATAACACCATCACATCAAACAACACCCTTCTCCCATTGGGTCCTGTTCAAAAGCATCCTTTCTCTTTTGTCTAATACTATATCAAACCTATCCACTGTGCCCTTGATTTACCCTCATAGGTAGAATATATTGGGCTAAATGAGGTGTCATTTATTAAATAAATGGGATTTCCATGCACCAGGTACAAGTACATCGAGTACTGTAACCATTTACAGCACACCATAAAAAATATGCTCTAGTAGAACTCGTACTTGTTCTAAGTCCTCCCATAGTAAACTCATTTTTCATGTTTTGTAGATGACTCCAGAAAAAAGAGGGAAGAAAAATGGCTGCACCACCCTAGTGTATTATGACAGTAACTAATGTATTAGAGAGATGAGGTATAACTGCAAAAACTGTCTTTCTCAGGCATATATCATAAAGAATACTTTGATATGTGCAATTCTTGACTTAAGACTTACAAATATGACCCACCTGCATAAAAATAATTGAACTCGATTTTATTATAATTTTCTAGTCAAATTTACTGTTAAACTACTAATCTAATCCATAAATACAAAGTAGATTAGGGCACACACCTGACTTTATGGTGGATAACAACATGATTTTACTGTATTCATAAATTATAAGCCAGAAGGGGCCACTGTGATCACCTAGTTGAGAGGTTGGCAACGTTTCAGAAGTGCTGTGCCGAGTCTTCATTCATTCACTCTGATTTAAGGTTTTGCATGCCAGTAATACATTTTAAGATTTTTAGAAGGTCTCTTTCTATAAGCCTATAATATATAACTAAACTATTGTTGTATGTAAAGTAAATAAGGTTTTTAAAATGTTTAAGAAGCTTCATTTAAAATTAAATTGAAATGCAGAGCCCCCCGGACTGGTGGCCAGGACCTGGGCAGTGTTAGTGCCACTGAAAATCAGCTTGCATGTCTCGTTTGGCACGTGTGCCATAGGTTGCCTACCTCTGATTTAGTCTGACCTCCTGCATAACACAGGTTTTAGAACTTCCTTGAACTGATTCCTGTCAGAACTAAAGCGTCTTTTAAATAGAACATATTTTAGAAATCAGGAGCTGCTCTAGACATTTTGCCGCCCCAAGCATGGAGGGTCCGCTGGTCCTGCGGCTTTGGCGGACTCGCAGGTCCGCCAAGCCGTGGGACCAGCAGACCCTCCGCAGGCAAGCCGCCGAAGGCACCCTGCCTACCACCCTTGCGGCGGCGGCAGAGTGCCCCCCGCGGCTTGCCGCCCCAGACATGCGCTTGGAGCACTGGTGCCTGGAGCCGCCCGTTAGAAACACCTGCAACTTGATTAAGAATTTGCCAGTAATAGGGAATACACCACAGCCATGGGTAAGTTGTTCCACTGGTTAGTTATTCTTATTGTTAAAATTGTGTGCATTGTTTCTAATCTGAATTTGTCTACCTTCAGCTTCCAACCATTGGATCATGTTATACATTTATCAGCTAGACTGAAAAGCCCATTGAGTAAGGAAAACAGGATTAGGCCTTAACTAGTCATCTCTCAAGCTTGTACAGGATTCAGAATAATGTATTAGATTTATAATACAACGTCTCATTACTGTTCACTGGTCTGTATAAACTACATTAGCTACGAAGGATAATATTTCATGCTCTGTGCTTGTAGTCCATTAAAAAGATACATGGAATTTATATCCTACCTCTAGGTATGAAAGAGTTAGAAGTTATGTGCAAGGCCCATTGACTTCAGGTGGAGCAGAATTAGGGCCTAAGTATATTATTTCACACACCACAGCACACACAGTTCCAAAATCATTTAATTGCCTTTTCTCTGGTTATTTCAGACCAACAGTGAGAAGCTGAGGGTACATACATTAGGGATTCAAACCTCCCACTAACGTGCTCCTAATAAGCTAGGAAATGCTCTGTAGTGGCATGAGCAGGGTAATAATTAGTTGTATTCAACATGATTTGAATAGGAACTATATAAATGGATTAATGCTTTCATTTTTTTTTCTCTTCCTCCCCTATTTCTCACTCTCCCCCACTTCTGTTGATGCAGAATAAGAAAGCTGTGCTTTTTAGAAGCACAGCATCTGCTGACTGAGGGCTCATCCTATGCAGAGTGTTATATGATATTAACGTGTTGATCAGTTAGCTCAAAAGTAACTGAGTAGGAAAACAGTCTGAATGTGAACACAAGATTGTCTCTGCATCCCAGCTACTATGGGAGAGCTAATATGGCTAAAAATGAAAACAGTGTTAAGATACAGACCATATATTTGTAAAACAACTTGTGGCCAAATTCTGCCTTAACTTGCATCCATGTACCAACACTGAGGCATGATGAGGGGTGCAAAGTTTGGCTGTTCATTTTAAATGAACTTATGCATATGACTTTAGCTTATGCTAGACATGATGTTTTTTTAAGATTACTGGCTGAGTCCTGCTGTATATTTGAGAACTTTAGATTTCATATGAAAGATATGAATAGCGCTTAGAGCTATTGGTCTCCATGAATGTCCGTAAAGGAAATATTTGTGCATACACAGAATTTTGTACTGGTTGGAGAACTCTTGCAGGGCTTCAGCTTGTCATAGGTTGGGTATGTGAAATAGTGGTTGAACATGGCGCAGGGTTCTAAGTGTTGGGGGGCACAACCCCATTTCTCACTGCTGCGCAATTCAAAAAGGGGAAAAAAAGGCGAGAGAAAGGTAGTGCATAACAGGCCTAAGTGATTTAGGAGCCTAAATGCCATTTTTCAAAAGCTGCTTAGGCTCTTAAACTTGTAAGTCCTATTGACTTCCAGTAGGACTTAGGCTTATATGTGCCTAACTTGCTTTTCAAAATGGGACTTAGGTTCCCAAATCATTTAGGTGCTTTTGAAATTTTTTCCAAGTATCATTATCAGTGGCATTGAGGCAGCACTTAAAGACCCCAAGAAGTTCTTAGAGCTCCACTGTGCTTGGAACTGTGTACACACACACACACAAAATTTGGTCTTTGCCCCAAACAGCTTTCTATCCAAATATAAGGCTACACACCAGAGGCAGCTGTTGGTAGTGTACATGTAGCTACATGCCGTGCTGAAAAGCATGCTGCATCCACACTGTGGTGTGTAGCAACATGTCAGCAGAAAAAGGCTCTCCGCTGCTGGAGCCTTTCACTGAGGGGAGAAAAGACTTTGGCATGGGGAAGGCAGTGGGGAAACCTCTCTGCCAAAGCCTTTTCCCACTGCTGGAGTTTTTCTCAGCAACAGGGAGATGGCAGAGCCTTTTCCTGCTGCCGACGACTATCCCTGTGGTGGAGGAAAGGTCCTAGCAGCGGGGAGCTGCCCCAGCCTTTCCCTGCTGCCTCTCCACTGCCAGAATCTTTCCCTGCAGCTGGGAATGGCTCCAGAAGTGGGATACTACACTGCTACAAACAACAGTGTAGAGGGAAAGGCATGGCTTGGGCAAGTAAAAAGCCATATAGGCCATGTATTCACATACATGCTCACACCCTTCAGGCATGTCTTTACTCACGTAAGCCCTGCCTTGACAGCTACACTACTATTTAGGGGGCTGTGTGGGCATGTACCCTACACACCTCCAAAAGAAGCGTGCAGTTTAGATATATTTTCAGGTGAGAAAATCCACAACAGGTGGATTCAACACACATATAAGAGTACATGATAACAGTGAGATGATTATGATTAGTATAATAAACATTAGTCACAACACTACTGCCTAAAAACTTGGAGCCAATTCAAGCACTGGTAAAAAACTTAGGCAAAAAGAGGTCCTCAGAAAAATATTTTTGGTGCTTATTAAATGCTGTATTTCAGTCTTAGAACGGAACAGTGCTCCAGCACATAAGTATCATGGAAGTGAAAATAAATGTTGTTTTTGACGTTTTTGTGGGACCTGAATGTTTTTGCAGCATTCTCATCTAATCATGTGTCATGATATTTCAATAGAGTAGTCTCAACTACATTGTCCAATGGTGATGCTGGCTAACAACACATGTGCCTAAGAGTTAATATAAACAACAGAGAAGTGTCAGTTACTTTACAACCAAAGCAATAGCTCAGAGTGTATTGCTTTTCCATAGCCTTGTGCATGTCACAGTTCATGACGCTGTGTCATATCATGTGAGGCAATATTGAAAGTCCTATCTTTTTGATGGAATATGATTTTTTTATTTCACTCTAACTTTGTTGTATGTCCCATTACTGGAGGAAATTGAAATGTGATGCCATAAAAAGCACAGTGATCAATTATTTTCATTAGTTGACAAAGACAGAACAAGCTGCAGTGAGAACAACCTAAGTTAATATTTAGGAAAAACTTTAAGGTTATAATGTTGTTCTCTGCTCCACAGTGTGCACTCTTATTTGCAGTGCAGACTGTCGATCTGGATTCTGCACTCCCAGTCTGGATTCTGCACTCTGCAGAATTCTATAGAGAACAGTAGGAATTCTACACACTCAAAAAGTGGAGAATGTGCAAGTGGAGATCTACAGTGCAAATTGGAAGCAAAAATTGTACCCAATGACTCAGATCCAATGCTGACTAAAGTCTATGGCAATCTTTTATTGACTTCAGTTGCCTTATTAAAGGCAATGGAACAAGCCTCCAACAGAAGATGTAAAATTGCCATCAAGGAGAGACTACACAATCTTCTATCAGGGATGGTTTAAAAATGATGAAATCAGTCTTCCCATAGTGTAATGGAATGGAACTGAACTGACCCATTAGACATCTCTTCCATTTTGAAGGATTTCATTAATCAGTAATGTCAGATTTTACATGCAGTTTTTCGTACAGTGTTCAGTTGTCAGTAATAATTTAGACAGCATGAAATTTCTTGGTCTTATTACATAAGGGAAATAGGAAACTAATTGAAATGGAAAAAACATGTTCCTCCCACAGGGGAAATAAGATAGGAGATGAATATTGGTTTTTGAGCTGTCATTCTCCATACCTCACACTTTAATAGAGCATGTGCTTTCAATAATCCCTTTGAAAATGGAACAGAAAGGTTAGGCATATTACACCTAACCTGAAAAGTTAAAGTTAACAGCAACATTAATTTGGCCATGCTACACATCCTGTATATTCCATGGTATACATTTAGCATGAAATGGATGCATTAAATTACCTTTATCAAAAAAAGCAGGAATAGTATATATGACATGTGCAGTGGTAGAAATAGCTTTGTTGTAGGAATATTAACCATTGCATTTCCTGTCTCTCTTGCTATGCATAGACATTTTCCTCATATATATGAGAGAGATTCTTTCACCCTATAATAGCCAATAATCCAGTGTTTAGTGCACTCATGTGATATACAAGAGACATAGGTTCAGGTCCTACTCTTCCTGATTCAGACCAGGGAATCTTACATCACAAGTGATACGGCCTAACCACTGAATAGCTATTGACTGTTCTGATGTCTTATGCTCTGGATTTTTCATGAAAAATTTTGAAAGATCTTAGTTTCTTCTGCATTGGAATGGAAACAAATGTCAAAACCTCAATTTTTTGCAAAATGGAATTCCAGTTTTCCAGCGAGCCCTAGTCTTACTACATCTACATTAAACCATTATTTGGGAACTATAATGAAAAATCTCAATCACAAATTTGCCATATTGATCCAAGATTTCTCTCCTTGAAGTCAGAAGGCAGCTCTCTTGCCATCACATGATACAGATAAAATGTTGGTGTCACTTAGCCCTCCGCAATTTATACAATAGGGTAACAGAGTAAAGGACAAATCCTTCCCTCCACTTCCCGCATCTCCCCATCATGGTTGGGCAAAGTCCAATAGGTTGCAGAACCTGTGCAGTTCCAGCATGCAAGGGTAGGATAGGATGCAGGAGTCTCATTCTGTGGCATCAGATGTGTTTTGTGTGTGAGCGAGACAAGGAAGGGATTTGAATATGATCAGTGAATCTTCCCTTTCACGAATACACTGGCCAGACTCACAATAATGAGCCTTGGAGGTAAAATATCTTCCTCAAGACTATGGCAGCTTTGAGGCTCTAGTTATAGCGTCAAATCAGTTCCACTGGTACCTCAAATCAGTTCCACTGGTATTTCAAATCAGTTTCTCTGGAAGAAGAGAATTTCATCTCTGTGTGAAGCATTCCTCTGTCAAACCCAGTTAGTCACTCAGGGCCCAATTCAGCTTTCATTGAAGTAAAAAGACTTCTATTAACTTATTTCAGTGGTAGCTGGATTGCTCCCTTTGATTTGTGGAATTGTTAATCCATTTTTCACTAGCCTGATGAAACACAAATTTTGATTTTTCCTACATCGTTGTAAAATAAAAATGAAGCAATATTTAGCTCCTAAAATACTTTCAGAAGCATATGTGAAGGCAGCTTGAAAATAAGATTTGACTGGAAAAGGACCTTCAGGACTGAGATATTAACATATTGGGCAGGGCACCAGGAGCAGAATAATTGCCACTTGATTTGCAAACAGTCCTACAGCACTGTAATTCTCAAGTTTCTTCTTTAAAAATAAAGGGCTATGTCCTCAGCTGTTATAAATCAGTGTAGCTCCATTGGAGTCAGTGGACCTACATTGATTTACATGAGCTCAAGATCTAGCTCATAAAGTCTAATTCCCTTGGAAACATCAGTCAGAAAGTTGTCCTGTGTTAGTCAGAAATATAGAGAGACAATATTACATATTGCTCTCCAATTTATTATTTTATCTTCTGAGTTTGAATATCCATTCTCAGTTCCATGCAATTTTTCAAAGCCTTATTTTTATTCTGTAAAAGGAATTTATTTTTCATCTTGTCCAACTACTCTTTGTCCAGCTGATCAGTATTCCTGTGCAGCTGTAAATTTTAATTAAAAATACGCAGTTGTGAACAAAGATACTATCCAACCGGATGTTCCTGTTCTGTAATATCTTTGCTTCTTCAGGCATACAGTAGATTCAAAGTCATCTGGTTCTTTTTTTTCAGTTTACTGGTGTTAGGGTGCTCATATTATGACATGATTTGTATTCTGCGCTTTTGACGCATATGCTATATATCCTGATGGAAAATGGTTTGGCGAGTCAAATACAAATACAAGCCCAAATCCTCATGAAAAACAGAACAAAATGTAGTCAGTAAGGTAGACATTACCAAAACAGTAGAGCTGGCTGGGAATTTAAAAAAAAAATATTTTTTCATTGGAAGATGCCAATTTGTTGAAATGGAAACATTTCATGGAAATATATTAGTTTGAATGAACATCTCATTGGGGGAGAGACAGCTACAAACTGGCATCTCATGCTAGAATAGCCAATAGCCCAGAAGGTAGGGCCCCCATCTGGGATGTCGGAGACTCATCTACAAGTCTCTGTTCTGAATCATGCAGAGCAAGGTCTTGAACTTGGGTTTCCCACATTCCATGGGAGTGTCCTGATGACTGGGTTATTAGCTACCCTGGGATAGGCCTCTCCCTTGTATTTCATGAAAAATTTCAAAGGGTCTTGGTTCCATCAAAATTTAGAATAGTATTTTTTTTTGAACATCTCTACCTTTTCCGTGAGACCTTTTTCATCCAGTTCTTCAGAGTACACAGAGCTTGTATTTGGCATTATTCTAGAAGAGATTTCTTCTTCCTCACAAAATCTTTTCAGGCATTTTTGAGTAATCTGAACACAGGGAAAATATGTTAAGCTATTAAGATTTTGTTTTTCAGCAAATTTCAAACTTGCTATGCAAAGGTCTCATCCAAAGTTTATAAGTTAGTAAAAAAAAAACTCCAATTGACTTCAGTGGGCTTTGTATCAGGCTTTAAAGACTTGATCCTATATGATGCTGAACAATCTTTAAATGATGAATGCATGTTTTCCTTTCTTTGAAGAGATCTGATTGTCCAATAAAGTTGTAGACATTTAATAAGAGCATATCAAGCATGCACACCACATTATTTCCCTTCAGGAAACATACTCCAAAATGCAATGCTGCAAATAGAGCAAATTAGGTTATTTGAGAAATAAGTTTATAGTACACAGGAATGAATATAAGCATGTTTTTAGAGCCACCATCTGTTCTGTTTGATGGTGTCATAGGGTGACTGTCCCCTTTAAGAGGGAATAAGACCAGTTCACTTGTGACTAGATAGTTGCCTCCCCATGGGTCTAATAGAGTGCAGCTGGCCTGTGTAAACACCCAGGCAGCAGCTGAGAAAGGGAAATGGCAAGGAGCAGTGGGAAGCTAATGTGAGTTGACTGGAGGGAGCTGTGTGAGACCTAAAACAACAGTAATTGAAAGCCAGCTGTTGCAGAGAACTGGCCAGAGCGGGGATACCCTGCTGACTAAAAGACTGTACAGAGGCCCCTAGGTAAAGGGGAAGAATGAGCTCAGCCAGAGCAGACTGATCCCAGTAGCGAAGGTTGATTCTGGAGGGAGGTTTCCCTGAGGAGCTGCTCAGCAAGGGTAGGATTCCCAGGCAAAGGAGCCTGGGGAGTGGAGCATTTTGGAGAACCCTCTGACAGAAGCCCTGGGTTGGGGGCCGTGGGAGATGAGCTTCAAGAAGCCTGGAGCACTGCCAGAGGTGTGAGAGCATAGGAATGGAAGAAGAAGGTTAGTGACTCATGGTGTAGCCTGGAGATGGGCCCCTGCCGTGGAGCTCTGGAGGAGTGCTGCATTGTGCAATCTACCTTACTTTGGGGCCTTTGAGAATTGTCTTAGTTTGAGGGGCTTGCTGGAGGTTGAAGTTGTACTGATGTAAGCTGGGTCTGAATGAGATCTCCCCTGGTATCTAGTGATGAAGTGGAGGGGAAAAGATGTGGGGAGCAGATCATATTTGCATACACTTCTCCTCTCCCTAGATGATGAACAGAGATAGCTGCTTGCCAAAGTGATCCATTTTGGCTGTTTTGGGTAAAGATTCACTTTTGTCATGAATGCTGGGGTAATGAAATATTGTTATCCTTGTTGTATGAATTAAGGGCAGCAGATCTGTACTTAGCATGCCCTGATGGAGGGGGTTACCATAGATGGAACCTCACTTGCTAAGCAGGGGGTTGTGATGCCAAATCCAAGTGAAAGTCAGAAAAGGAGAAGATAGGTGTTCTTACTTAGTGGTGTGGACTTGATTAAAGGGTCCCAGAAGTCATTTGACTGTCCCACACCAGTGTTTAAAGACAGAGCTGACTAGTCTTAATTGAGAGTCCTGGTTGTTTCTCAGCGATCACTAGAAATGAACTCACCGATAAGCTGATGTAATGGGGCTGAACCTCAGACCTCAGAAAGCATTGTGGGGAAAAGATCACACCAAAGAGCAGCAGCAAAGAGGTTCCCCACCCTGTGAAATCACTAACGAGCTGAAATCACTGAGAACCGCAGAACGCTGCATTGCAGTGAGAAGCCGCAGGGATGGTGGCAGCTGTGAGCAGAGGCAGCCACAGTGATGATGGGAATGACATCAACAGTGACAAACAGTGACAGAGGCTGCAGTAGCATTGATGAACAGAGGTGGCATCACTCAACCATCCTCTCCCATCAGGAGGGAGGCAAAGCATTGAAATGCACCCCTGGACACCAGGGATGTTCCTGGACATGGACAACAAACCATGAATAGGGTACAGCCAAGGGAAAAGGGGAGTGGTATGTTAAACAGATATTTGTCAATTGGACTTCCACACTCAAGGTGGGAAACTGAAGCAGAGGACATTGGCCAGGATACAGTGGGGTGGGTGTTTTTCTTATTGGTTGCAGACTTTCAAGTAATTGTTGCAGCATTTTCCCAAATTAATGCTGTGTTTTCTTCTGTTAACAAAAGTTTTGTTTTGTTTTCTCACAGACTCAGTGCTTGTGAGTGGGAAAGCAATACCTTTTAGAGACTTCCAGGATGGTGGTTCATTTTCCCAGATGACTGGGCGGGGGCTTGTTCTGGTTCTGTTTTGTGTTATTAAGAGGAACCCCTAGATCTTGAGCCCAGCCCATGCCTACATCACTGGGCAGAAGGATTACACTAATATATTGTGCCCAAAAGTAGGGTTTGAGTTGGGATCTGAAAAGGACAACATTCCTTGCCCGCACAGATATGGTATCCACTGGTCTGACCCATGTTGGAGCAGTTGCAGGGAGAACATTGAACACTTTTTTAAATTTTCAAAAAAGTTTTGTTCTGGGTAAGTCTGAGGAATGGACAAAATGTGTTCTAACTTTTCCAGTAATGTTTAGCTCTTGTATCAGAGGGGTAGCCGTGTTAGTCTGGATCTGTAAAAAGCGACAAAGAGTCCTGTGGCACCTTATAGACTAACAGACATACCCACGAAAGCTTATGCTCCAATACGTCTGTTAGTCTATAAGGACTCTTTGTCACTTTGCTCAGATCATGGGTGATCATCCACATTTCTAATCTGAATGTAATAACAGCTTCTGTGATGACAACAAATGAGCTTCTAGTTCCAATGAATGAGCATGTATGTGGTGTTAGGCGAGAGATCCAGGTAGAAGAAATGACCAACATGGACCAACTCTGGCTCAGCCATCCACAGTGCTTCCTAGTAATAGTTCTACAGGACATCTGACTTCAAAATAATTCTAAAAGATGAGCAAATCTGTACTAGGATATTCAGTGTGTGGCAACCCTCTTAATAGAACCATTGATCATATGTATTCATGTAATGTTCACTTTATTCTTTTCTTCAGCTGTCTTTCTCAGTCCCTGGAGCTGTATTGACATTAGAGGCACATAAGAGAATTTTTCATAAAAAGGGCAGAACACTTTTGAGGGAGAGAAGGGGCCTTTTAATAAGAGCGGAAGACTGCAAGGCAACCATGGTGGTGCATCAGTGCTTTCTGAACTTAACAAAGGAAGATTTTTGTTTGGAATGTAAGGAGAAAACATCAAATCTCTTACATGCTGACACAACTGACTGCAAACAAGTCTCTTTAAAGGTCAGTGTATCAGAGATAAGAGGAAAGAACTTTAAAATAGGCTGTTTCCTTCCTTGTTTTCATATTTTTGTTGAATGTTAATGTCCCTGACTCCTCCATGACAAGATAACTTTGTCCCTGTCATAGAATAAGACTAAGCTATGTTGCATTGTAGAACACATTTACAAGTCTTCAAAAAGCTTAGCTATAAAAATTGTGTTTGGCAGACAAGCAGTGGGAGACTGACTGTTCCAAGAGCAGGACACCACATGAAAGAAAGTGTGAAGAAGGGAATGGGAGAAGGAGCTGAAAGGAGTAGTAAGGAGAGAAGATTAGGAAGAACAGGATAGAGGAAGTCAGAAGAGGATTAGAAGGACGTGAGACCAGAGATTGGAGAAGGGGTGGGTGGACAGAACAATGATTTATGTAGGGTTTTGAAAAGCTTGAAAGGATTTAAAGCTCGAATTTCAGTGAACAGATTCTAGCGTCTGTATGTGATGTGGAAGAGGAAGTTGCTTTTTAGCAGTTGCATTACAGAGCAGGGAGAACTGGCAGACTCTGATTGTATCTGGCCTGCAGGAAAAGTACCAATAGTATTGTCAGTTTTTCCAAGTGGAGATTAAACTCAGAAGATTCCACAATAATTGGAAAAAGCCAAGGACGCTCTGGGTCTAATCCTGCATTCCTTAGCCCTGTGACTAGTCCTACTGAAGTCAGTGTGAATAAGGGTTGCAGGATAAGCCTCCATAATCGGGACATGTCTAACAGACACTGCCATAAAAATGAAACACCTGAGCATGGAAGAATCCATTATGAGAAAAGAACATTAACAAAGAAAAATCAGGGTCTCAAATGCTGTGAGAGACAAGACAGAGAATTGTGATGGTCTTTATTGCTTAAAACCTCTATTTCTCCACATCATGTTGTTTAAGTAAATTTTGAGAAGTGTGAAGGAAATCAGTATACAGTTTCGTCTTTAGAAAGTAGTAACCCTTCTTTAGTTTGTCTCACTACATTTAAAAAAAATTATTATTATTGAATTGCTTCCTTGATGACTTGAACAGTTTAAACATTTTGTCTTCTACTGACGGAATTCTAAGGGATTTTCTTTGGTTACAAGTTTGGTTACAAGGATCCTTCAGTACTGTGTAATTCATAATCTCTGATAGTTTTAAATGGATGAAAAATAGGCTTATCAACAACATATCCGCTAGAGCGCACAATGGGAAAAAAGGTTTTCTTCAATATATACTGGAAATAGAAAATGTTAGCAATGATTTGAACCGTTTAAGCAGGATCCTTCTGATACAACTGTCTTCTGGAAAAATAAATTAAGGCAAACAAGTTTTGTGAACTAAGAAGTAGAAATAAGGAGAAGGAAAATATGGAATGGACACAGTACATAGATTTCTAATGATACACAAAACAGACTGCTAGTATTTTATAAATCTGACAGTAGACGTAACATTTATGTTATTGGAGTGCATGAACAGGAAAGAGAACTGAAGTTAAAGGGTTACTGAAGGAATGATTGAAAAGATGAAACCTCTTATCTGAAATCCTGAAACTTTGGTGTTTCAGATCAAATAGACCCTGAAGCAAAACTATCTTCAAATTTGCAAAGCCTTATTTACGTGGCTCTGTAAAACTCAAATCCAGCCTCCATCACGTATACATAGTAATAACAAAGCTGCTTGGCTCTGTGTGTGTGTGTGTGTGTGTTGCCCTATATAGTAGATTATCAGAACAAAGTGCTAAGATACAAGTAATGATATATGAGGGCTCAAAGATAGTTCTGACATACTGTAACTAACATGGAGTTTTGTGACTTCATTGCCCAAGCTGGCTGCTTAAAGTTAGTTTCATAAGAGCCATAAGTTATAACAGACAAATCAGTATTAAGAAAAAGATATATCAAATATGTACTAATACAAATCTGATGCTATCTAGAAATGAAAATCAAATTAATTATGCCAGCACTGCTGGGACAGAAGCAGGAACATTATTCTATCTCCTGAGAAAGCATATCAAATGTCAATACTGACATTAGAACTGAAAGCTTTGATTGCATTTGTCACTTATGAAATCCAATCTCTAAGGCAAACTACTAACTTAACCATTTGCTGAAACTAAAAATTAAGAATTTATCCTAATAGGTCTCTTTGCTGCCAGTGCTTAGAAAGGATTTATTGTACCACATATTCTTATTCCATTTTATCACTTACATATACAGTAAAGCCTTCCAAGAGCAACAGCTTATGGGACTTAGCAAAAGTGATCTTTTGTAAGAGGTGGTCTTTCTTCAAAGGTTTGCACACCAGAGAACAGTGGTGTTCCGTGACCTCCACAAGTAGTCACTCATGACAGATGCTATCTTCCCAGAAGTACTCTCTAAGGCATGTTTTACTGTATGTTTATGTGTATATATGCTTCCTTTTAAATATAAACCACTGAAGAGCTAATACATCTTAGTATAAAGAACAAAACAATAGGATCCCACACAGTTTTGTTTCAAAATCTTGCTACTGCTATTGCAGTTAAGTACATCTTACAGAAAGCTTTCAGCCCAGATCGTTCTAAGAACAAACATAAGAATCACAAAAAGGTACAGAATTACCCAGGTACAGAATTTCAGACTATAGTGTTCAGGCAGAAGGCCCTAACAAATTTATTCTGCAACTTAAATCCCACATGCTCAGTGCCTTGACTTGTATGATGGCCTGGTTTATTAATCAATTTGATGCTTAATAAAGCAAATAATAGCCATGTAATTAATTTTTAAAGGCCAAACCTATAAATCAACAGAGCAGTACTGTTGTTATTGATTGTTGTACCTTAAATATTTTCATTCTGTAGTCTATCATGTTCTTTGTAGGTGTGTGTTTATATAGACCTGGGAATAAACTCCATCTTTCCTGATGATTTCAAACACCAAACTACCCAGTAGAAAGACAGTGACAGTTATGGAATGCCCTGATTTAAAACTATATACTGAGCTTGCTCTGTTTCCAGAATACCATTATTAGACATGTCACATGCAGACTTTTTGACAGCCTGCAGCCAAGACAACGTGTGGGATTCCATTCAAAAGAATCTTTATGATCCAGAATGGGGTATATCATTTACACTGGCCTTCAACACAGGAAATAAAGGAGGGCTTCAGCTTCTATTACTCCTAACTTCCAAAGGCCCATAACCATTGGGAATGTGCATTTTACAAAGAAATCGTATAGTCTCAATCAAATTCTATACATCTGCACACTTGAATTGTACACATTCAAATTAAAAGGCAGGCAGTGCTTCTGGTAGATAGTGCAGAGAAGTGAGATCCCAGACTCATAGGCCTTGTTTGCCCATATAGATATACCACAAGTACAGCTATACTGGTAGATCCTCCCACAAACACAGTGATATAGTAGCTGCTATAGTTAAACCAGCTATCCGCATGGCATGCTAAATGGCAAGAATCCTTTTGCCAGTAATAACTTCATCTACAGAAGGCATTTTGCTAGCATTGCTATGCCAGCTATTGGGTTTGTTTGTTTGTTTTGGGTTTTTTTCCCCACTCTCCTGACATAACTATACTGGCAAATATTTTAAATATGGATCAAGCTTGAGGCTGTGTGTGCACTAAGAGCTCTTTGCCAGTCTAGGAATGCCAGTAAACACTACTGGCAAAACACTCCTGGTGTGGATGCAGCAATGCCAACAAAGTTGCACTTTGCACTAGTTTAGCAACCCCCTTTGGCCCCTGCACTCCCCTTGAATGAAACAAGCTATACAAGTAAAAGCACAGTTTTGCAGATATAACTACATCCACCCTAGAGGCTTCTACTTCTTCACACCCTGATTGACAAAGCTATTCCAGTAGAAACTTGTATTGTCTTGCTGTCTGATCTTGGCCAAATCATTTAACTCCTCTGGTCCTGAATCTCTACGGCATTTCATCTTGTGTATTCATTCCACCCATTTTCACCAGCGGTAGCATTTTACATACAATCTGCAAAGTGCCAGACAGTGGAGCACTACGTTAACTGAGGCCACGTCTACACTACCATTATGTCAGCAAAACTTATGTCGCTCAGGGATGTGAAAAAACCACATCCCTGGGTGACATAGGTTACACCAGCATAAGTGGTAGTATGCGCAGCACTATGTCAACGAGAGATCTTCTCCCACCAACATAGCTACTGCTGCTTATTGAGAGTGGTTTAATTATGTTGACAAGAGAGCTCTCTCCCATCAGCACAGGGGGCTACACAAGAGATCTTACAATGCTGCATCATTACAGCTGTGCCACTGTAATCTCTGAGATTGATTTTATTTTCAGATGAAAAAGGCAATTTAAGAGTGGAGAGGAATGGTTTATAACTGTCCAACAAAATGTACAAAAGTAGAACCCTTAAATACCATACAAAAAATTGTAGCAGGTACAGTACAAATAAGTGTCAGACACTGGATGCACTTAACATTTTTCTTCCCTTTGGAAAGATTCATCCTTTTCATGAGAGATTTCCCATACTTTAAATGGAGACTACTGATGTACCTCCTGTAATCTCTCCCAAAACAGAAGATAGTAAAAAGCAGCAAAGAGTCCTGTGGCACCCAAGGTCATGCATCTGACGAAGTGGATAGTCACCCACGAAAGCTCATGCTCCAATACGTCTCTTAGTCTATAAGGTGCCCCAGGACTCTTTGCTGCTTTTTACAGATCCAGACTAACACGGCTACCCCTCTGATACAAAACAGAAGATTGTGTGTATATATGTGTGTGTGTGTGTGTGTGTACACACTTGCGTCTGCACTGTACTTCACATGCACTAAGGCCTGAGACTAAACTTGACAGGGATATAGTTAATATGGTATTGAATACCAGTGCCAATTAGAAAAAAACACAAGATCTGTCTGCCAAAATAAAATGACGATTACTAATTAATGATGTGTATTGCAATAACACTAGAAAACCCAAATTAGGTTTGAGCCCCATTATGCAAGGCACTGCACAAACATATAGTAAGAAACAGTCCATGCCCTGAAGGCCTTACCAACAAGACAGACAAACAGAGGGAGAAGTGGAGGCAAGAGGATGTGAAGTGACTTCCCCAAGGTCCAGCAAGTCAGGAACGGACCTCTATCTCCTGTCTGTTTGATCAGTAGTTCACAGCTTTTTCCATGCAGGAATCTTCTCATTACCAGCACTGTGCTTCCATCTAGCTGGGATCTAGCCACTTATCAATATGGCTGGTTGTGACCCTCAGGCTGAGAATCTCTGCACTTGGTCATATTGGCCTGATTTGTTTGTCATCAAGATGAATTGTCCTCTATGCCTCTTATTTCAGAAGTAGAGGCTTACAAATGTAAAACTTAGTCTTACGATATTTAATGCAGTGTTGATCATTAATTAGGTTGTTCTCTGTGATGCTGCACCCCATAATGCTTTATAGAAATATGCTTATGAGAGTAAATGACATATCTGGAATATGTTTTATGCTAGATATAATCTCTGTTACATGGCACAATCTACTGAATATATTCATCTTATTTGTGTGCATGTATCATTTTTATATCTGAAGCTATGAGTGTTGGCTCTATGCTTGTATTTAAAATGTTTGCTGTAGTTTGGTCAACATAGTTTGAATGGGTTATTCAAGTAATTGGGAGTACTTAACTAACAATGGACTTTGGGAGACACTAATCCATATCTAAGCTTTCCTGGGAACATTCAAACTAACATGTAAACAATGGCGTTGGCCTGAAAAAAGCTGAATCATTCAAAGACATGTGACTTGCCTAGGTGGCTAGAGACTCCATCTTGTGGCTGTGATGTTGCATAAGAGAAAGAATATAAAAGGCCCTAGAAACCCCTCCATTTTGTCTTCATCTGCCTTAAAAGATTTTCTCTCCACCCTAAAGAGATACCTGAAAGAAACCAGAACAAAGGACAGTAACTATGGGGTTGTGAGTGATTGCTGGACCCAGACTAGGAAGGAGTCTAGTCTGTGAAAGAAGCTTATTGAAACATCTCTAAGGGTGAGATTTACCTGCATTTAGTTTCCTACTGTATTAGGCTTAGACTTGTGTGTTTTTGTTTTATTTTGCTTAGTAATTTACTTTGTTCTGTCTGTTATTACTTGGAACCACTTAAATCCTACTTTTTATATTTAATAAAATCACCTTTTGCTTAGTAATTGAACCAGAGCAAGTAATTAATTTCTAGGGAAGCAAACAGCTGTGCATATCTCTCTAACAGTATTATAGAGAGTGGACAATTTATGAGTTTACCCTGTATAAACTTTATACAGAGTAAAATGGATTTATTTGGGGTTTGGACCCCATTGGGAACTGGGTATCTGTGTGCTGGAGACAGGAGCACTTCTTAAGCTGTTTTCAGTTTAGTCTGCAGCTTTTAGGGGATGTGGTTCAGACCTGGGTCTGTTTGCAGCAGGCTAGTGTGTCTTGATCAACAAGACAGGGTACTGAAGTCCCAAGCTGCCAGGGAAAATGGGCTCAGAGGTAGTCTCAGCAAATCAGGTGACAATCACAAGAGGGTTTCTGTGATCCAACCCATCGCATTCCCATCCACCAAACAGCATCCATCCTGAATGCATTAACCTTGCATGAATTACTGAGAGCTGGATAGCTCCTTCCCTATTCTAGAGAAACTTGCTCAAGCTTGATTCTTGATCCCTCATGAGGCTGGAGAGGTGTGGCCATGCCTCTTGCCTGATCTCTAGGGTAAGATGAAACTATCCATGGGACTGGTCTTTTGAGTCTGTCCACCTAATTTGTGAGTTATGATTAAATGAATTTACAAACTCATTAGTGGACAAAACTGTTATTTGCCTGAATTTCTGCCTCAGTTTAATGAGTTTCTCTTGGGATGGCAGTGGTATGTTGTCTTGGGACTTCATGGCCTTCATAGGGTAATCCCAGGTGATTTTTATCAGAGTCCAAACAGTAGGTAGACTCTGGTTCTGATCTTTGTGTTGTGACTTGAAGTAAAAGATGTTTAAAAAGTACCTTCAAGGCTGAGACAGAGTATTACCATTGTTCTGTCAAATGTGAAACTATTTCTATATTAGGAAACTGAAATTGTTCCAGTAGAGGCAAGTCATTCAATGTTGCTGGCCCTTGATGACTGTCTCATTCATAGTCATACACATAGATGCCCAGTTCCTAACAGAGAAGAGATGTTCTCATCCCAACATGGAGGTTACAGCACTGAGTGAAGATTATCACTAAGGTTATAATTAAGATGGATGTTGAAATACAATATGGTGCTCAGAAAACAAAATGGAGTTAATCATCTGACTCAGATGTCCCCCAGATCTGTCAGAGCTGGTGCCTCCTCCATCCACCACAAAATCCTGCCAAGGCACCATTGTTTACAGGTGAAGTAGCAGGAGGGCTGGCCAGTGACTCAGTTTCATTTTATGATCAACTGTCCCAGGAAAAATTTTTTATTTTGGCTTCATCTATGGCCAAAGTGAAGAAAATTTTCTTCTCATCTCTACTATCTGTGTCATTCAGACCAGTGGAACTGTTCCAAGCCATAGCTATCGGAATAATTCAAAGTGGTTTGATTTGATAACAAACTCTACTATTTCACTTGTTAGCAGTGTTCATCTTCTCTTGCAAATAAAATTGGCTGATATGAGTGTCAGAGCAGGAGAGAAGAAATGTTCCAGCCATGCTGATTGGCTTTTGTCCAGTTTTGCTCATGAAGTTTGGGGTGTGATTGTGGACAGGGCCGGCTCCAGGCCCCAGCACGCCAAGCGCGTGCTTGTGATGGCATGCTGCGGGGGGCGCTCTGCCACTTGCCAGGAGGGCGGCCGGCAGCTCCGGTGAACCTCCCGCAGACATGCCTGCGGAGGGTCCACTGGTCCCACGGCTCTGGTGGAGCATCCGCAGGCATGCCTGCGGGAGGTCCACCGGAGCTGCGGGGCCGGCAAGCGGCAGAGTGCCCCTCGCAGCGTGCCGCCGTGCTTGGGGCGGAGAAATGGCTAGAGCCAGCCCTGATTGTGGAGAGGTAAACCAACCACCTTTGAAATGGACTTATGGATAAGTAAATCCAATAGAAAGACTGTAGTCCATTATCAAAGATGACTGTTAGTATCCTCCTTGGGGAGAAGTAGTAAGCTACACTTAAAGAAGGAAGTGGTCAGGAAACCACACCAAGTTTGGATGTTAATATTCTTCTTCGAGTGATTGCTCATATCCATTCCAGTAGGTGTACGCGCCGCGCGTGCACATTCGTCGGAAGACTTTTACCCTAGCAACTCCAGCAGGCCGGCAGGTCGCCCCCTAGAGTGGCGCTGCCATGGCGGCTAATATATACCCCCGCCGGCCCGCCCGCTCCTCAGTTCCTTCTTACCGCCGTGTCGGTCGTTGGAACTGTGGAGCGCGGCATAGCTGTCCTCCACGTCCCTAGCTTCTCTTCGTTCATCGTTCTAGTTCTAGTTTTAGTTTT
>NC_133771.1:121269649-121310009 GCF_003597395.2 Chelonoidis abingdonii | reverse complement strand
GCGCAGTGCACGTTCGTCGAAGACTTTTACCCTAAGCAACTCCGCGGCTGCAGTCGCCCTCTAGGTGGCGCCGCATGGCGGAATATATCCCCTGCGGCTTGCCGCTCCTCAGTTCCTTCTTGCTGGCTACTCCGCAGTGGGGAGGGGGGGTGTGGAATGGAATGGACAATCTCGAAGAACATAGTTACAACAGGTGGAGTATCATGTTTCTTCGTTCGGTTGGATTGCTCTATCATTCCGTAGGTGATTCCAGCTTACCTACGCGTGGGGTCGGGAGGAGGTCAGTGCGCAACACTGGCAGAGCTGAAGGCTGCGTCATCTGGATGCATGGACCAGGCACGTAATGGGAAGCAAGTGTGCATGTGGACCAGGTCGCTGCTGCGATTTCCTGGCAGGGATACTTCGCGCAAGGAACGCGTCAGATGATGCCTGGGCTTAGTTAGTGCGCAGTTACATGCCGAGGGTGGGACAGGTTCGTACACGCCCGTATACAGGTCACCACGAGGAGATCCTACTGCGAGGGACTTGGCCCTTTAACTCGCTATCTACGGGACAGGTTGTGAATTTACGGAACGATTTGGTCGTTTATAAAAGGCGACTCTGCCGTCTAAGGAGTGTAACTGTTCTCCTTGCAAGAAAATTGAGGTTTCGGGAATGATTACGGGTAGGATATGTCCTGGTTGACCTGAACAAAAAAACCGAAAGGCGAGAACTTTGGGAGAAAGCGGGTTTGGCGGCTAGTTGTACTTCTGTCCGATGGAACCACGTATAGGGGGTCACCACAGAGACGCGTAGTCTGACACGGCTGCAGAAGTGTGGCCACAGGATGCTGTCTTCAGGGAAGTGAGGAGGGAACGGAGCGTCGGCTCAAACGGGGGGACATAAGTGACAACACGGTTGGAGATCAGAGGGGGCTGGGTGTGCGGACCTGGGTAAAGCATGCTCCAGCCCTTTCAGAAATGTAGTCACCATGCGGATGTGAGAAGAAGAGTGGCCTCGTCCTGGGTGGGAAGTTGGAGATGTCTAATGAACCCGGAGGATGGATACCACAGGCCTTGCTGCTTGAGCGCAAGGTATTCGAGGACGTGGGATGGACATCGGTGGGATCGGAGGCCCATTCGCGCACCGCACATAAAACGTTTCCATGGCTAGTATGTCGCCTGTAGAGGTTTCCGTATTCCCAGAAGTTACACTGCCTCCTGGGGGAAGGCAATAGCAACTCGGAACCTAGTCATGCACGCAGGAGCCGTTGAGAGGTGCAGGCGATGAGGTTCCGGTGACAAAGCGGCGTGGTCATTGCGTTGTCAGATAAGGTAAAGGGGCGGGGAACAGGGTCAGCTACGAAGGTAGAGCGAGAGACCAATGCTGGCGGGGCCATGCCGGACGATCGAATCAAGCGGGCCTGTCCCTGCGCACCTTCAGAGGACCTTGGGATCACGGGATGAGGACGTATAGGAGAGGTGGTACACAGATCAGAAATCGCGTCTGCCACCGGAGTCCGGCACGGACCTTGGAAAGAGCAAATCGTGGCACTTCGTTTCCTGCGGGATGTTGCAAGAGGTCCATTATGGGGTGTCCCACCTTGGAAGACGCAGGGCAAGTCGGGTGAAGGGACCACTCGTGGAGTAAAAGACGGTTGAGATGGATCCGCAGGTATTTCCGAGCCGGGAGAGGAAGGGATAGGTGACGGTGGGTATGCCAACGTCACCACAACTGTCATCTCCGACAAGTAAGAGGAAAGATCTCGTTCGCCTGCTTGTTCACTGATACGCAGTTGTGTTGTCGATAAAAACGAACACAGCGGCTGGATCTGCCTGATGAGCGCTTGACAGTTGGCGGACTGCCCGTCAATTCTCGCCGTTGATATGGAGGGTTGGAGGAGCCAGCACCCTGGCGTCGCAGGGCACCTAGGTGGCTCCCTCAGATCCGACGCGTCCTCGTCCAGCAGCTACGCGGAGCGATGCTGTGCGGGAGATTTAGGGAACAGTGGGGGGCTAACCGCTAGGTGGCCTGCGGGACCCTGCGGCGACTGGCGGATCGCTGCCCGCGAAATCGCGCTGGATCGACGCGAACCGCTGCTCCCAGCCTCCCATGCCCGCCAAAGAAGAACTCTAATTGATTATGATCAACGGGTCAACGGAGCTGGGTGAGCAGGTGGAGGGCCGGAGGCTGGAGTTTGACATTTGCGGTTTACGATGTGCAGGGTGTGGCCCAGAGTGTCAGGAAGTACTCATGGAGGTTCGAGTGCTGCTGCAGACTGTGGTTCGATGCTGGCTGTTCAAAGCCTGGAACGCGACAAGGGAGACGGCCCTGGCTATGGTTGGGTCTAGACTTGTGCCGATAAACTCTCTCTGAGTAGGGATGAGTGCACTTTAGGGTTTGAGATCAGGCTAGCTTCGAGAAATGGGGCTGACCTGTGGACATGCTGCGAGGACACGGTCCTTTGAGGTTCCCGATAAGCGTTGTCGAGGTGGGGAACATGCCCTATACGATGAGAAAGGCGAAACTACGCCATGCATTTGAGTAACACTTGGGGCCGTCGAGGGCGACACGGGAGGACCGTGAATTGATAGTGCCGGCGCCGAACGAAGCGCTAGGAACCTCCGATGGGCGAAGTGTTACATGGAAATTAGTTTCCTTGCCATGTCTGAGGGCGGGTACCAGTTCGCGGAATCAGGGACGGTATATGGTCCAAGGAACTATGAGTACAAACATTCACTTGACAGGTATTTGTTGAGCTTCTCGTGTGAGGATGGGCTTGAACTCCTTGGCTTGGGGGATTCAAAAGTATGGGAGTTAAATCCTTGCCCTTCTTGTTTTCTGGAACCTCCTCTATGGCCCTTTGTCGAGGGCGTTTCACTCTGGAGGGGGATCTCTCGTGAGGGGGTCCTGAAGAGTGGACAAGGGAGGGGGGGGGAGGGTGTGTGTAGGAAGCAAATCTCGTAGGTGGTATCCAAGGCTGCAGCGTGCGGGGACCCAGCTGGTTATGAAGTAGTGGGACCATGCCAGGAGGCAGACGAAAGATGGTTGGAGAGGCGAGGGTGAATCCGTTGGAAGACTGGTTTACGTGCCCTCGGGGCACCTTCAAATGAGGGATTCAGCCGGAGGAAGGCTTGAGAGGACCTTGGCTCTGGCCCCTGTTTACATGATTGTCTGCGGCCTGACCGTTTCTATTTCGCCGCTTGGCAAAGTCTTGCCTTTGCTTGGTTGGGGTAAGGCCTGTTGTGCTGCTGAGGCGAATTTGTCTACGATGGTAACCGGCGATATTGATCCCTAGGGGCATGCTATGCCTATGTATCTTTTGAAGCTTTGCAGCGAGGGTCTAGTTTGTACGAAATACAGGCCCTGGCCCTCAATCGGAAGGTCTCTGGTATGGTTATTATTGAGGTTCAGGACCTGAGCCGAGATGCGGACGCATAGTGACTCTCGGAGGGCGAGTTCTGGCGGCCGAGTCTGTTGGCTCCTAACGTTCCGCTTGTAGGGATAGTGCGTGCGACCTTTTTCCCCTCGTTCAAGGGCGTGGCGAATCCTTGGCTGAGCGTCTTGTGGGAGGAGCTCCTTAAATTATCAGCACCACCCAGGTGTTGTACGAGTTTAGCGATGAGCAGAGGCTTGTGCTGGTTGGAGACCACAGCTGCAGGGCTCTCTGCGTAATGGACCTTGTTTTACGGCACGCAGGTCCTAGGTCTCGCCTCCTTAGTTGGGGCGGGGGGGGCAGCTTGTTTGTCATGGGTTCCTCTCATTCCAGATTGAACGCACGATGGGAACACGGGGTGCTGGTGGAAATAACTATTCATAGCCTTCGAAGGGACCATGTATTTACGCTCACACCCCGTAGCGGGGGGTGGGGGCGTGACTGCAAGATCGGTGGTAGGCGTTGGCTTGGATTGGTCCTTTGAAGGCCGAGGGGCCCGATGTGGCGGAATCGCGAGAAGTGATCAAAAACGTCTACGACCGGGTCCTCATTCTCGGAGCTTTCCCTGAGCCTGGGATGTTCCTATTTTGATGCCACGCGCTGAGGATGATCCTGGTGTTGCCTGTAGGTCTAGTGGGGGGGCTTGGTGGATTGTCGTCCCCGCCACCGCCTTCATTGGGGAGGACGATTGTTGGAGAGACCTGGAGGAGCAGGTCTGGTGGCAGGCTCTGAATGTAGCACTGCTCTTCTGCTTTTTGCGGGAGAGCTCAGCATCCGGAGGAGTGGAGACAGCTCTTCCTGTTAGGGATGGAGGAGGGCGTGAAGAAGTAGGCCTCCGGGCCCTGTGACTCTGAGACATGACGATTGTGGGAGGAATTTGCTGAGGGTCTGGGCTTGATGTAGCCCAGGGGGTCCATGAAGCCCCTGCTGCGGATCATTGCTTCTCTGACCTCGGAAACGAGTGCGGTCGGTTTTTTCAGCTTCTAGGTAAGCAGCTGTCCGCCGTTGAAGAGACGAGCCTTGGTCGAAGAGGGCCATGGTGGGAGCCGAGAGGGGAGTGGTACGGGTTTCTCCGCGTTGTCAGACGGCGAAGACCTCCTCGGTGCGAGAGATCCTGGTGCTGTGAAACAATACAAGGACGCGGCGATCGAGACCGGGACCTTGCCACCAGTGTGCTGGGGTGAGGATCGACCGGATCTGGACCGTCTGATGGTCGGAACGAATCCTTCGGTCCCGGTGCCGGTAACGGTGGCTGGGAGCGATCAGTGCGGAGTATCGGGCCTGCGCTGAACGACGTATCTGCGCAGCGGTACGACCTGGTGCGTCGTGTTAGAGGCGGTGCGGCTGCAAGCGGCGCTGTTGAGCGGACCGTCCCTGGATCGAGCATCAGTTGCCAGGGATTTGCCCGTGCCGAGCGGAGAGTCCAGGGCGGCACTTGCATCGGTTTGTAGGCTTGCCCTTGATTGTAGAACGCACCGGCGGTTTATGCGGGGTTTGGGCAGCACAGGCTCCGTTAGGCAGATGGGTCTGGCGACGAGAGGTCTCGGGGTGTGGACGGCATTCAGCTTACCAGTCTTGGCGGGGAGTGGATGGGATCGGAATCAACGGACCACGGGCCCGGGAGTCGAACGAGTTCCTGGGCATGGCATAACGGGCCGGCGTCGGTGCGGGTGTTCCTTTCGGGGCTGTCTTAGCCGGGGTAGAGGGTCGAGGCCTCTTCGTTGAGCGGCACCGGAGAAAGGCACGTGCAGTGGCATTTTTGCGGCTGCCGGAAGATCCCGTGCCGAGCCGAGCGCAACTCGGTTGCATCTGAGGATGCAGGGTTAAGTGCGCTTCATCAGGAGCGCTCTTGAGGCGCTGGTCTCGCACTTCTTGGTCGCTTCGGTCTGAAGGCCTTTTGCATGCGGCCTTTCTCGGAGATCTTCTCTCCGCGGCGCGTACACCTACTGGAATGGATATGAGCAACACATCTCAAAGAACAACAGTTACAAAGGTGAGTAACCGTTTTTTTTGCTAATTAGTAATTTACAAGACTATCTAGAACCACATTTTTTCTGATATTATGGTTATTAAGAAAGTGGTGATGTGAGAGTATCAACTATATTTGAATTCCACAGATGTATTTGATATCTATTGGTCTGGTTAAATAAAGAGTTATGGAACAGAGAATATATTGACTGATATATCTGTGGTTGATCATTCTAGTGATGGATAATGGGGCTATACAGATACTATTAAACCTATTAGAAAAATTTAATCTTATTGACTACAAATTTTTGTTGGCTCACCTGTGAGGGCATTAGGTAGTGGCTCTTTAGGTAGTGCTGCATGATTAATTGTCCTCTCTGATGACAATCAGAACAGCATGAGACCATAATGGAACTACTTATAGAAGTCAGCATTGTGCCCAGTAGTGTTTGCAAGACTAGACCCTTAATGCCAACCTATTAATTGGTCATTCCTGTGAGATTTTCAGAAAGTCTGAATGCCAGAAAAGAGACTATCTAAAGAATATTTTATTAACACTTTTACACCTTACTGTTTTATAAATGAAGAGTATATATGGGACCTAAGATTTATTTTGTCCGTAAACTAGTTATATTCCTCGTCTCCCAAGAGATGGAAGATCCATTTTTTAGTACTGCTTGATCATTATCATTTGGTGGATGCAACAACACTGTAAATAGCTCCAAAGCATTTGTGCAGCATTAATAATTTTCTAAAGGGAAAGATATGGTGCTCTTCCTATTCTAACAAAAAAATTCTCTTTGTTACTCAAATATATTGGAAAGGAAAATCCAATAGAAACAACGAAATGTGTATTAGCTCTCCAGAAATCAGTCTCTCTCTCTAATCCCCATCCTAGTACACCATCTTTCTTATTAGGTTTTTGGAGTTCTGCTAGACAAAAACAAGAAGTGTTTGATTAGACTGCTGATCCCCTACTGAGAGAGCCCTGAGTTTGGAGGGAAGACACAAAAGCTGGTATCTCTAAGTGCTTTCCTGAGACACATTTTATTTCCTTCAGGGTTAAAGTGTTTTTTCTCATACAGAAATTTTAAAGAACATATTGTTCTAAACTGGTTTAGTCAAGGTGTTTTTTAAAGGTTTCTGTTCGTTTGAATTTAGCACATCTTTCCAGCACTGTTCAGTCCTGCAGCCTTTCCCCACGCATGCAATCTTTGTGCCTGGAAGCAGTCCCATTGACTTCACTGTAACTACTTGGACAGGTATTGCTTATGTTACCAAGGCTATCAGGATTTGGCCTGTAACCATCAGCTCTAATTTCATTTTGTCAAAAAAAAAAGTCATTCAGTCAAGGATCTGCAACTTTTTATACATACGGTATCTCTTATCCACAAAAGTTGAGTATAACTCTCTATTACTTAGCAGCCAAGACATCACAGGCAGTTTTATTTCTGAAAGATACAGGATAAGGCCCAATATTCAGAATTACTAATATCCAATGGTACTATAAGTTAGTTTTGTTTTACAGGGTGAAGACTGTGTGGGAAAACTAGGAAACTTCTGATTTATTTCTGTGAAAGAATGTATGGTTCACAGTTTCCTCTGATCTTGTATTGTTACCTGCTGTCTGGGAAGAAGTTAATTTCTTTCTTAAAGCAAGATAAGCAAGGTAGTGACTGAGAGGAAGTCACTAAGAATGAATGAAGTAATATCGCTAAAGGGCAATATTTAGACAGGTAAATAACTTTGTAGAAGCACCGCTCTCTGGGAGGAATTGCATATATTGGTTTTGATCAGGTTCAAGAAACAAAGAACTGGGACTTGTATAAAGAGGTTTGATGTAGAGGGTGGGGGTGGTCACTCTCATTGGATCCAAGAATTAACATGAGACTGTGAGTAAGAAGCACAAACCCTACTAGAAGGATTAAAAGAACTTTGAAACCTACTAGGGTCTCTATGTAGAACAGTGGTTCTCAAACTTTTGTACTGGTGACCCCTTTCACATAGTAAGCCTCTGAGTGCAACCCCTCTAATAAATTAAAATTTTTTATATATTTAACACCATTATAAATGCTAACTGCAAAGTGGGGTTTGGGTGGAGACTGACAGCTCATGACCCTTCCATGTAATAACCTTGCAACCCCCTGAGGGGTCCCACCCCCCAGTTTGAGAACCCCTGATGTCGAATACAGTAATACCTGGTAAGACAGGCATGCATATAAGCTGTATATTTTTTTACATGTTTTCTCTGTAATGCTTTTATCCTAAATAGATGAACTGTGTTTCATGAAAGCTGGTTGGCCACTGATAAAGCTTGTTAGTGTCCCTGGGAGATAGCAGGACAGCACGTCAGCATAACGACATCGCTCAGGAACAGTTTAATTGCAGTGTCAATGTTCAGGTTTGCGCTGCAGCCTGAGTTTTGAGCCCTCCCATCTCACAGGACTCTGGCTCTAGCCCAAGCCTGAATGTCTGTACTTCAATTAAATGCCTTAGCCTGAGCCCTATGAGCCTGAGTCAGTCGGCCAATTGCAAGAAGCCGCAAAGGGGCAGAGGTGCAGTTAACCCTGGAACTGTGACAAACACACATGCCAAAATTAGATCAATTAACTTCTTTAGCTAGGTTTAGAACAACTTCTCAATACATGGATGACTTCTGTTTTCCCTTTAGTTTATGAATAGATGTTTAAAGTCTACTTTGCCTCTCCCTTACATGGATGAAAATTAAGACTAACTCAGCTGAAGTTAGTGAAGTTACACTAGCATACGTGAGGAGAAGCAGACCCAAGATATTTTGTTTGGCTTTCTGGCTGCTGAAAGTATTCAATGGTAGCATTTAATAAAAGTTCCTGATGTTGAATAGATAATTGACATCCAACTGTTTTGTGTTTGACACATCTTGCAGTCCATGACAGATTTCATTCCAGGTAACACAAATAAAATAATGAAATAATCAGCTAAATTAATTTACTGCATTGAACAGAAGTCCTGATATTTTTTTAAGATTTATTCATATTACAAAGGCAATGCCCTCATGTTTTGTCTTTTATTTGTAAAGGGCATAAAGGAAAATATAAATTGATTATTATGCTTGTTATTGTTTTCTGTAATCTGTACTTTTGCTTGCCTGTTATAGCAGTGAGCAAAGAATTTGACCAGGGCACTTGAATGCAAGGGGTGATAAAGAAGGATATTATGGGCCCAACAATTACACATGTGCCTCATTTCACTACTAGGAGTCATCCCACTGAAATCAGAGATGACTTACTGTAGGAAAGCTAAGCAAATGCACAAGTGTTTGCAGGATTTGCACCTATATCAGGGCTAGAGTCATTGGACCAGATTATCCAGTCTGTCAAATTCGCTTTGGTACAAAGTGGATTTACAGCAGCTGGAAATTAACTCTGGAGTATTCCCTTTGTGCAGGGGGAACCTCTGCTGGAAATAGTTTTACTGTCTCCTGTGCCAGTGCAGCTCTCATAAGGAGGACCAGAACTGAGCTTACTTGCACCCTGCTCCTTAAGGAGCTCTGCTCAGGAGGTCAAAGAGGATAGCTCTGGGGAACATGATGGGGCTGTACCAGTGACATGTGCTGTACTCCAGAGACTCTGCAGCTGTGGGCCTTGTGTAAATTCTCAGTGTGTTTGCTTTTTAATTTTTCATGCATTCCTGAAACTGTATTTCAATTAACTTTACTCTTTCAACACACTCTTTCTGAATTGACTCCACTTTAGATATTTCAGTTTGCTCTTCTTTTGGTATACTACTGAGGGGTACAATCTGTTCTCTTAGCTCCAGCAATGTAGACCACCTCAGATCTTCACTATTTAAGTGGCTTGTTATGTATTTGATTAAAGCAAAATGGCTTTTTGCTGTGATTTCACTGTAATCTGTCCCAGAAATGCCAAGTCACAGACTTCTCTTAAATGTTCATCCTTAGCTGGTGGTATAAAAAGTCCTCCTACCTCCTATCGCAGGACCTTTTATTGTTTCCCGCTAACTGGCAAAAATCTTCCCTGCTAATACACCTCAGAGCTTTTGGAGGTTAGGTAATGAAAGTATTCAGCTGTGCCCCATGGTAATTCACTTCTATCCCCTACTGTCCTTCCTCTTGCTTGCTTTCTGCAAAATCCTTCTTCTGTTTGTATTACCTTCTGGCAGCTATTTCTGGAACAGCTAAAAGCTAAAGCAGCTTCTGAGGTAGGCTTGTCTCTCAGGGTATGTCTACGCTACCCGCTGTATCGGTGGGTAGCAATCGGTTTATCAGGGATCGATATATCACGTCTCATCTAGATGCGATATATTAATCCCTGAACGCGCTCCCATAGACTCCGGAACTCCACCAGGGCGAGTGGCGGTAGTGGAGTCGACAGGGGAAGCTGCAGCCGTCGATCCTGCGCACTGAGGACGGGAAGTAAGTCGAAATAAGATACTTCAATTTCAGCTTTGCTATTCTTGTAGCTGAAGTTGCGTATCTTACATCGACCCCGCCCCCTAGTGTAGACCAGGCCTCAGAGACAGTCAGGTCATTGCACTTCTGCCTGGCTTGCCAAATGTTACACTCTTAGATCAGACAGGGTTTAAAAAAGGAGCTTTGTATTGTATTTAGAATACAAACAAACATTCCTTCCTTGCAAATGTAATATCATCTTGACATTTCTATTAAAATAACATTCAGTCCATCCATCTGACTCATCAGCAGTCATCCATGACTACCACAGGTTTATAACCATCAGTTCTTGAGTGAATTTTTGTCTTTCTTCTTTTTTGCAAGTTCTGGTGCCGATGGTGGAAACTTCTATGTCTTTCTTCAGTATCTTTTAATCTATCAAACAGGAATTTTCTGTGTCAGCTATAGTTCACTCTCTGACAGAATGTCTAAATTCCCAAAGATATTCATATTGTATAGTCAGTGATATAACCATGTAACTCAGTCAGGGGAGATCTGGCCAGCTATTTAGAAAAAAGCATCTACTACAGTGAAAAATTGGGACAGTGTAGGGGGGAAATAGGAGCCTATATAAGAGAGACCCAAAAATCAGGACTGTCCCTATAAAATCGAGATATCTGGTCACCCTAATTAGGTGTACAGTCCACACACACCAACTGCACTTTGTATGGGTAGCTGTTCTTGATGGCATATTGCAGATGAGTCATTAGATAGAAAAACAGGAGAGTATTTGAAATTCAATCCCTGTGATTAAGTGGAAAGCTAGGGATTCTATATTGCTGTGCTGGAATTCGGGCCCAGCTCCTCAAAGGTATTTACATGCCAATGGGAGTTATGTGCCCAAATACCTTTGAGGATTTTGGCCTTAGTGCCCATTAGGTCTTTCAGGCTGCATCATGAAGGAGATTACTTTTTGGTGGGGCAGTAGGAGCTTGAGAGGGGAAAATACAGCATTTGAATATTACAAAGATTGATTCTCTATAAATACCCACATATAGCATTACCTCTGCGTGAAACAGGCAGAGATTATTTCACACACATATCCATCCATCTGGATCCACCAGATGTTTGTCACTGCTCTGCCACTTGCCCAAAGAGCAGCATGGCTCCAGTTCAAGCACATTCTCACGATGCCCCGTGCCCCCAGAATCTCTAGGTTTCATTTAGGTAGGAGAATTTACATACAATGTGTGGAGGAGAAAGGGCACTTCAGAGACCACTCTCTCTTGATCCTAGATCCTTGCCTGCTATTTCCCTGGCTGTGTAAGATCAGAGAGAAGGTGGGGAACGGAGTGATTCTCCCACCCTCCTAAAATTTGCGTTTTCATGCTGTAACTTAATGGACCTTCTAAAATTATAGCCTGATGCACAATTGCTGTAGTTTTCAATATTCTCCCCTGAGTCAAAGTTAACAGTCAGTAAATAACCTTAAAAGTAATTTGGGATTAATAATAATCATCATCATAATAATTAATAAAGAAAACAAACAAAATGTACTGGAGGACTCTGCTCCAGCTGATTTCCACCCCATTAAATGTACTAATAACTGTAACAAATGTAAAACTCCAACTTTAAATGACCCTCCCTGTTCTTATGCAGAAGCATCTGTGGTTCTAGTGTTGGAATAACCATTTTAAAGATACATTCACAATTCAGTTTACTAACCTAGGGACCTTAGCACAGAACAGGAAGGGAACAATGCAGCATCACCTCAACAGAATACTATGTTGTGTAATAAACAAAAGGCTATCAACTATATTCTAGAAACTAAAGCGTTGCTCTCAAATTTATCCTCTGCCCTTTATAGTTCTGACTTCTCCCCAGTCTCTCTCTTCTTTCAGGTATTGTTATAAAACATTCTAAAGGCTATATCAAAAACTATCAAACAGAGATGAGGGTTTTGTTTTGTTTTACTTGACTGACCAAAAGGATGTTTTAATAAAAAGACAGCTGGTCAATAAACCCTCACATTAGAAAGCACTAGTGATTTTGAATATATTCCAGCACTTAAAATTAGAGTTGGGCAAATACTACAAACATATTTACTCCAATTACTGTATTTGTTAGAATTTTAGACAAATTAATTTCAAATTACAAATAGGACACTTTTTGTATTTCCTCACCACAGATATTTTAGTGGATGAGTTTACAAGTAGGAATATTTCCAGAAACAAGAAATTTTGAACTCAAATGTGTGTGTGTTTGTGCCAGAAATCTGAACTAAACAGCTGCACAAATCTATCCTATCAGAAAACAAGAACATACCTAGATACCCAATCACAAGAATTTGAATTAATGAGTGCTTCCAATAAACTGTACATGACCAAGTGTTTATTCAGAGAAATGATTCAGACAATAATTTTGAATAACAAATGCCTTCAGGAAAATTGTAATCTGTACATGGACACTGAGACAAAATGAGGCAACATTCACCAAATGAATTATTTGATAAATGTTGTTCTCAATCGTTAGAATATATTTGTTTTCACACCTGAAAAAATCAATACTTTGTCCCCTTGAACTCAAAAATCTGTGTTTCAGCTCAATGGACATGCAAACCACACCCACTGAGTGTGGCTTTCTGTCCCCTCCACTGGTGAATAAACCACAGATAGAGATTGAAGAGCCTGCTAAAACACTGGCTAACAGAAATAAAGTTTTTAGCTCAGGCAACTGATGCTCATGTTTTAAGATCCTGATTTCCCAGGTTCAGTCCCTCTACCAACAACCCACCCAAGGGTGCAGGGTAAGAGATGGCATAGAGGAATTTTTTTAAAAAATAATATTTCTCCCTACTCATCAATGGATCAAAATATTTTGGAAAAAAAAAAGGTGTCAGACTGTTCTTACACTAAAAAATGTTGGTGCTTCATGATTTTCAATATGGTACAAACACACACAGTTTCTTCTGTTAGCATTCTGAGTCACCTTTTCTTAGGAAGTCTATTTCCTCTATGATCAATGGTCATAAGAGAACTGCACATTTCCTGTGAGAAGAGTAGATCTACATATTTTATGGTGCTTGTTTCTATTTTCAGTTACCTTAGTTTTATACCAATGTAACTTCAGTATAGTTTGTTGTGCTTTACCCCTGTGTGAGAACTTGGCCTTTTGATTCCAAGTTGAAATAATCATTTAAGAAAATTTTTTAACTGATGTTTAATACTGACTGATTTTATTTCAGACTGAATGCTGTGCTTTACACTCAATTATAGTTGCAGCTTGTTTTGGAGACCACTAGTATAAGGGTAACTTGGTTGCCTGATACTCTTCAGTTCCCAATATAATAATCATAAACCTCTTATTTTTCTCACTAGCAAATATAAGAGGCTGGCTAGATTTGATCTCTTCTCATTACATAGGTAACTGTTCGATACCTGAAAATAATGTAAATTCTTTATGTGACAGTTAATTTCCTTAAAGGCAAGAGAGATTTTTAAAAAGGAACAAAGAGAAATGCGGGGGAAGAGGTGAATTGTGAAAGGTTTTGAACAAATGAATATGAGCACAGTTGAAAAAGCTGATTGCACAGGAATAAAAAACATCATCTCTTTTCATCGTCCAGCTTTTAGTCTCCTGATATCTGCAGTAATCAAGGTAAACAACATTAGTAGCTGTGTGGTTTTTAAAAAAAATACACATCTTCCCTGAGCTGTGTGAGTCACCCCACATGGTCCTTGTTCCTCATAGCAATATCTGCTCTGCTTTTGTGTGGTTTTTGTGCTCTGTAATGCATAAATAAAAGGGAAAATACCTATTTATGCACATTCATCTGTGACCTTAAAAGGTATTGGTGACCTGTGGAAATAACAGCTTCTACATGCTCAGATCCATTTGGAAGGCTGACGTTATAGATTTCTGAGATATTAAATACCTTATTTTATGTACAAGATCAAATATATAGGACCAGATCATCAGCTCGTGTAAACTGACGTAAGCTACTTCAGAAGTCTTTAAACGAAAGCCAACTGATAGTAGCTGCTTCTCTGTTATTAAAAAGAAGTGTTAGCTGGTTTTAAGTGCATTGATACTACTACTTTGTATTTTTATAGCACTTTTCATGCCAAAGCTCTTAGGGCCAGGTTCTGACACCCTTATTCTTTGGGTGGGATTTTTAAAAAGTACCTAAAGGAGTTGGAAGCACAAATCTCCATGGAAATCATTAGGACTTGTGCTCCTAACTCATTTAGACACTCTTGAAAATCTCACCCATTGTGTAGTACCTTCCCACAGTCCTATAGACTCTTTCAGGAGAAAGATACTACTCAAATTTAGTAAGGGTATCACAATCTGGCCCTAACTCAGGGCTAGATTGTAAGATGCGTGGCGCCCCCTTCACAAGTAGGAAAGGTCCCTAACATTCCCCTTTTAGTTCCTTGTATGAGGTGGTTCCTGAACCTTCAGTAGTTGGGAGGTGTGAGTCAGAGAGATGGGAACGGAGGGATACTAGGCTGAAGTATGGGGCCACCCTCCACAATCTGTTAGCCAGTGCAGCTAAACTCTCATCCCAGTAAATTATTGCGCCAAGGGAATAGAATGAAAATTCATCATTTCCTCAAGAGCAATTTGCTCTCTGCTCTGTTCCTGGCCAAGGCAAGAGTGCACCACCCCTTCTATCTATCTACCCCTGGATTCACAACCCCCCCCAGGAGGTAGATCAGTATTATTGTTCTCATATTACAGCTAGGGGAATGTAGGCACAGAGACGTGGTAACTCTCCCAGTTTGTTAATGCAACTTTGAGTCTATTGCAGTGCAGGTAAAGAGAGGTCTGTTCATTTTGAGTATTTTCCCTAATGTTTTTCTTCTTTTATGCTCTTAGGAATGTGTTTAAACCACACATCATCACAGTGTCAAGAAAAATAAATTCCATCCAACTTAAAGCAATAAAATTTGAAACTATTTAGAGCCAGACAAATTCTGGAACTCTTCCATGCATGAAAATCTCATTTAAAATCAATGCAAGTTCTGTGCATAGACAGACTGCAGAAACCCTGTGAGACCCAATTATAGGTAATTTAATGCCTTAGTTGTGCCTTCCCCAATTCTTGTCTAGAGTTACACTAATTGATTAAGAAGTCCCCATAGAATTTGATTAAATGGAAATGAAGTATTGTGAAATTTCCTAGTTTTTAGGACATTTATAATTAATATTTTGTCAGGGTACATGGAAACTCTATTTTAGTAACAGCTTTCAGACATTTTCTTTTTCCATAAACAGTGGCTTGCTTTCTGCAGATATATGCTAAGTATCAAACAATAATGTATCAATGTCACCTTTGTTTACAAATAAGCTTTTATATACTATGGATATATCTTGAAACAAAATGATCGATCTTTGATAATACAGAGCATGATTTTCTGGACTATACTTTTCAAGACAAAACTAGACCCTGTATCTATTTTCTGTTATAAAACATTAGCCAATAATAGCCTTATTTGTGTATAACAGCTTTGAGTGTAACTCATAAAAAGCCTTGAATTTATTTTCTGTTTCCTGGGGGAAAGTTTGCTCTTTAAAACAGCTGTGTTCATTCTTCACCTGTTGATTCCATTCATTTGGATTTTTAAATCTGCCTCCATTCAAGGCTCTAGCCTCACATACAAATAAGAAAACAGGCATAACAATATGAACCATTGTTCAAAAGTAGCAATAAACTTTCCCCAAAATCAGTTTCCTTCCCAAAGTTTTCCCACTGCCACATCAAATTACTCACCCCTTTTCCTGAAGAAACTTCAGGACAAGAAGTGATTTAACTTGAATATCAACAGTCTAGAACTCTGCTAAACCAAATCCCCTAATTAGAACCCCTCTCCAAGAATGCCTTCAATTAAACCAGAGGGTGTTAGCTGGAGTGCCTCAATGGCTGTAGTGTGGTGTCATGCTGGAAGGGAGGCAGCTGCTGAGGTAATTACCTGTTAAGTCTTTCTTGACAGATATCCAGATTGATTATTAAATCTGCAGGTCAGTAAGGACTATGGAACTAGTTTGGCATGAAACTATTTATGAAAGCAGTGAATGAGACATTGCAACGAAATCTGTTTTTGAGAAAATACTGTGCAGAGCTGAATAACAAATCAAGCCGTTGATGGTTGGATTATAGCTCCTCCAAATGTCAGTAGGCTCCTGGTCTGAGCTAACTTTTTAGGGGACGTTTAAGCCTTGTAATTCTTTGGAAGGTGATAGTTTTGATTCCTGTTGCAGATAAATGTATGGAGAATTGATTATTTGATGCTTATGTAGAGACTGCGTCCCCTGATGGTCCCATTTAAGACAACAGAATGAAATTGTAGTGAAATATATTGAACTGAAAGGAGTTGAGTGAAAGAAGTTTAGATGAGCAAAGGCTGAGAAGAATGAAGGACTTTGGCTGAGTGGCAGAGATTTCACTGAGCCAGAAAGTCTGTGTTAAGCCCAAGAAACTGGTGCATACCAAGTAAAGAAATTATTTTTTCTCAATAAGGAAAAGAGAAACTTGTTCTAAATCTAGAAGTGTATTTGTGTACAGAGACAATGGAAATCTGAGATCTTCCTCCTAGGAACTAAACATTAATTCCATGCTGCAGGAGAAAGGGAGTTGTCAATGATAAATCTAAGATGACAAAGCTGCAAAATTTTGAATTTTCTGAGCTTTAATTATTTTTTAATCAAATTTAGTATATAAAGCAGTAATTTTGGAGATGTCAATTAAGACCTCAAATTTAATATTGCATTGAGATATGTACTTAAAGCAAGACTAAAATCCCTCCCTTTCATTCTTTAATGATAGAATTTAGTTTCCAAATTTGGCATAACTCTTCCGGGGACAATTGTATTTGGTATGTGTGACACAGAACCTCATTTGTGTTTCCTACTTGTTATCAGCAACTCTTTTCAGGCCTGATACACTTTGTGCACTTCCCATACTGGTGTCATGATATTTACATAAAAAAGTGATATTTAATATATCATTTTAAATTGAATAACCCAGTGGTCATTAATGCACTGTGAGATATTTGTAACAACTTTGTAGATGAAATTATGGTTACTCTCTGTTATTATGACCTGGAGACTGTAAACAGATAAAGGCGACAAAACAGGTTTATCTTTATAAAGGAGAAAGTTAATATGGTGACAGAGGCCCTGTCTAGGAAAGAGGGCTCTGCATCCTCCTGCAACTTTGTAAGAGGGAATGTGTTTTGCTGAGTTGAGGCAACTAGAGAAACATTTCATGAGGAAACATATCTGTCACTAAAAAATGAAGAGTCCCATTTGGACACAGCAGGCAGCCTACTATGCTGTGAAAGCTTGCCATCTAAAATAGTACAATTTCCTGTTTACTTCTGTTTGCTTTTTCCTGCATTCTACAGGAGATTAATTCTGAGCAAAAAATATCTAATAACTATCACTCTTGGAAGGTTTGAGACATGTCACTGGATGAAAAAATCTTGCTGTCTATATTATTAACAACAGATTATATAATTCTTGTATTTCAAGCTCAGAATTTTCTTCAGGACTCAACGGTTTGGAGAATGAGAAACTAAAACAACATGAAATATTGCTGGAAGTCATCTAAAACTGGCAGAGGAGTAATTACCTAAAAATGGTACATGCTGGTTCACCTTATCTGCTTTCTGTGTCTTGCTACTTTTCTGACCCAAAACAGTTTTTATTATTTTGTAACAAACCATTGTCACATACAGATACCACAGGCCAAATTCTCTGTTACTGTAAAATTGGTACAGCTCCATTTGGTGCTACCAGAAATGAACAAGAATAATAAACATTTTAAAATAAGTGTTTTACTAATAAAAATTATAGGTTATTTTGAATTAAAGCTGCTCAAAAAAACTCTAATTTTGAAATTCTCCATTTAAAAAAAAGGAGACATTTTACTAAAAAAATGATCCTGCGTTTTGATCATCTCTATTTAGAGTAAGGACTGTATTCTGCCACTGTTACTCATGTTGAGTAGTATCTTCTTCTGCAAACATCCCCATTGATTCCTGGAGTAAGGCATTACTCACATGAGTAAGGGGAGCAGAATCTGACCATAAGAACATATCAGGTGTGTCTTCATAAAGAAGTGATAGATCTGATTTGAAAAATTACCAGTGGGTAATTAGAGGTTATATAATTTAGGGAGAAAAGGAGTGGGTAGCAGAGAGAAGATATTAAATTATTGTGATAGAGTGGCGTTTACAAATGGCAAAATCCTGAGGTCCTTGTGCAGGCAAAATTCCTGACTCAATGGGAATATTGTCTGTGTAAGGAATTAGTAATCATGGAGGGCCAAGTTTCTCCCTTCCAGAGTACGACACATGGGAAGAGAGCTACAGGGGAGGTAATGTGATGTGGTTGGAATTGTAGAACTTCCTTGGGGGACCAGGGATTGCCTTGATATTGAAAAAGCCATGCCTATGCCCTCAAATCCTCTAGATTTCCACAAGGCCTGCAGGAAGCAGAGGCCATTTGCAACTTTGTGCCTCCACTCTAGCTCTGCAGCTCTGATGTCATCTCTGCCTCCCCTCCTTGGCAATGCAGCTCCAATGAAGATATGTTACCAGGGCCTTCCTCTTTAAATGAAGTGTCCTCAGTGAAGAAGTGTCCACAGAAAGGGCAGTAGAGTGTAGAGCTGTATTCCTTTTCCTGCTTAATCTCTGTGGTGGGTTAGGGGATGGATATGAATTCCCTGGTACTTCCCCAGGTCTAGCTCTAGCCAAAGAGTGTCTGTTCACCCAGTCCCCAGCTGTGGAACTACCTACTGCAGGAGATCAGGATTCAGACAATACTCCAATTGACGTCAATGGGAACAAGAATTTTTGAGGCCCTTGTGGGATTTCAGGTCATGCTGCTCTTATGAAATTCAGCTACATCTAATTAGTGATGAATAGTGCTATGTTACAATTAGTCCTCTTGATCAGCAGCATTAAACCCCTTAGCATGGGAATCGAAACAGCAGCCAATAGTAGGGGAATGAAAGAATGAGCGACAATTCATGCCTTGGAAGAGCATCCACAGCTTCTTCCTCTCAGATCTTTCTTATGCAAAATTCAGCAACAAATTTCTGGTCACCCTGCTCCAACAAGAAGCCAGTCATGATCCAGTACATCATTCTTCTACAATGTTCTACTTTGCCTGAACTCCAGATCAAACATGATCTATCTAGCAAGTTTCTTCCTCTGGGATTTATGTAAATAATATTTGCTCAAGAAGTATCATGCTTCTATAAAATGAAAATGTAAAAAAACCCACCAATTTGATCTTTCCACACCAAACGATACTGAAACTGCCTTGTATGTATTTCCTATAAACCTGAGTTCAGAGATTTAGTGCATTAATCTGCTTGTACTCTTTCAAAATCAACGCAATGACAAGTGAGATTCTTTGCCAGTTTGAATTTAGGTTATGTGTGGGTAAGGAGAGCATATTTACCTGGTTGCTTGGCAAATAAGGTACAACTTTCTCCAGTAAAGATACCCATTTGGGTATTTTATTGTGTGTTAAATGTTACACTGCCAGAAAAATAGTTCTAAAACCCATCAGATTGAAGCATTTTTTTAATATCAGATTCTACATGAAGGGCCCTTATTTTAACCTCCCCCTTGTAGGATTTAATGTTCCATTAAACTACATTATATTTCTTCATTTTTGTTCAACTGTACTAAACTCCCCGTATGTCATTCAAACCATTTTGCCACTTCTTTGCTAAGCATGTCCAGAGTTCTTTAATAGTCTCAAGGTTTCAGGAGAAGTCTTTGTGTCCCGTTAACTGCATCTGTGATGGTTTTGCCCGCTGCTTTTAATTAGCTCATTCTTTCTGGCTCTTTTTATTTTCTATTTTCTTAACCCTTCTTTTGGCAAGTGCCATCTCTCAAACTAATATAATAGCAGTTTTATATATTGTCTTTAATGATTAGGGATCAGATACATGGTGACAGATTCATAAGTAAATAAATATGACCCTCTTCAACTGCCCTTATCCATGGTTTTATTTGCAGTTTGTCTCTTAAAAACCATGAAATCTTAGATGTTATGTGAAGTGAAAGGAAGCCAAAGCAATTTAATGGTAAAAGATGATATCCCCCGATTTGCAGGAGTTTAGTCATACAATACCCATTACCTTTAATCAATGTATTTTATTATAGCGTTTGTATACTGAAGTTTTATTGGATTTCCTTAAAACAGTTTGTGACACATTTATATATATTATTCATGTGCTAGAGTAAACAGACTATCGTTACAGTTTATAACAGCAATAAAATACCAAGTGTCCAATCCTGCAGGGTGGTAAGGTATTGAGCTCAGATAATTTCCATTGAAGTTAATGGTAGTTTAGGGCATTCAGCATCTCATTAGAGGTCGGATCTGGCTCAGAGAAATTATCATACACATAATGCCAGCAAAAGTGGATATTAAAGTACAAGAGGGACAGGGATTTTTGTGACTCATGATATGAAGAACATGTATGCATCACAATTTAATTTTGTATCTTCAAATTAGCTGAAATGTTATCAACTACAGTTAAGGTTACCATTTGAACTCCCTGATTTCAGGTGCTCAAATTTCTGAATCTTTCAAGTTTGGGTTTTTGCATTGTTGTTGTAGCTATGTTGGTCCCTAGATGCTAGAGAGATGAGATGGGTGAAGTAATGTTAGGATATAGATATTCAGGCCTGTCTGCAAAGGCCTATACTTTAAGAATGTAGGTGTATTCTTATCACTTAGCTAGTTATAGAGGTATAAAAGAAAGAATCAAAGATCACTGTCTGTGTAATGGCCTTCTCTTATTGTGACAGGCTAAGGCCTTCAGCTAAGATGTAGTTAGGCAGCCATAAGCTGGGAAGTGTATGGTCACATCCTCACATTCCAAACTAGTCACATTGAAATAAGTTGCTATTGGGCTTTTAGGAATACAATCCTGCCCTGATATTTCTATCACCTCCAGAGAAACGGAAGAGCCTAGAAGATAGCATCCTGTCTGGCAAGAACTCACTTATCAATAGACACAGCTGGAAAATCTTATGTCTGTATAGATGTAATTGTGAAATCCTCACTTCTGTATTGTTTTGTATGTTTATTTGCATGGTCTTCTGTCTGGTTCTGTAATTGTTCCTGTCTGCTGTATAATTAATTTTGTTGGGTGTAAACCAATGAAGGTGATGGAGTATAATTGGTTAAATAACCAAGTTACAATATATTAGGACTGGTTGGTTAAATTTCAGTAAAATGACTGGTTAAGGAATAGCTAAGCAAAACTCAGGTTTTACTATATAGTCTGCAGTCAATCAGGAAGCGGGGGGATGGGAACAGGGACTGGGGGAATTGGGATCGTGTTTTGCTAAACGGGGAATGGGAACAGGAACAGGGACACAGGCAAGGCTCTGTGGTGTCAGAGCTGGGAAGGGGGACAATAAGGAAGGAAACTGGAATCATTCTTGCTGAAAGTTCACCCCAATAAACATTGAATTGTTTGCGCCTTTGGACTTCGGGTATTGTTGCTCTTTGTTCATGCAAGAAGGACCAGGGAAATAGGAGGGTAAAGGAATAAGCCCCCTAACAGGTAATATCTTTCTCTGGACCAACTTTTGTTGGTGGAAGGTGCAAGCTTTCAAGCCAAACAAAGCTCTTCTTCTGGTCTCTCTGTCAGTCAGGAAAATACTTTATTCTTTATATTAGGAGAATGTAAGTCTGATTGTCTAGTCAGCTGCTAGACAAGGGGGTCCTATAAGTAGACTGTGGATGACTGGAGAGGAAAGAAACTGTGGAGGATGCAGGACTCTCCTGCAGAGAGAAACCCACAGGGAGGAGGCCAGACTCCTGTAGGGGGGAAGCCCTGAAATAGGGCTTAAACGGGCAGGAAGTCAGATAAGAAGGAGTGACAGGAAGCAGAGTGGGCTCCTGTGGGAGAAGTCCTGAGCCAGGGCCTAGAAGGAGCAGGAAGATCCCTTGGGGAAGCAGCTAGAGTCCCAAGGAGGGGATGCAGGTTGGGGGCACCTGCTAGGTAAGAAGCAACAGGAGAAGAACACCACAGGAGGAGTTTAGGCTCCTGAGCAGGAGGCCCTGAGGTAGAAAAGCAACACTTCAGTGAAGTCCGAGGAGCAGAAGAAGTAGTATTTAGATGTTTAATTCTGGACTTATAGATGGATCTTTTTCTTACATTGGAAGGAGGATGAATGACAAGAGGGCAAAGTCACAGAACACAATGGACAATTGTGTGCCACAGAGGGGGCAGCCAAAGGGAACACAAGAGGCGTTGACCAGTGCAATGCCAACCCCTGATACCACGGGGTGCTTCAATGGTAATTGTGCCCCATAACACTGACCTTTATTTAAACAGTTTCTGTGCAGAAAGGTGGTGAAAGAAGTTGAAGTCTGACAGAGTAATAGTCCCTGTGGAAAATAAATGCTTCGGAGAATTAAAGTGCAAATTAGTTTTGAGTTGGCCCAGTTACGAGCCTTTGCTTATTGTGCTTCAACTGTAGTCTTTTAAATCCATCAGCCTTTCATAAAGGCAGAAGAATGCAGATGCAAAGCTAATTCAAGGGAATGGTGAAAATAAGTATTGAACTTCAACTTGGTTGAACTGAAGCCCGGCTGACTTACAGCAGCATAATCACATAATGCAATAAGCGACAAAGAGACCTGTGGCACCTTATAGACTAACAGAAGTATTGGAGCATAAGCTTTTGTGGGCGAATACCCATATATTCATCCACAAAAGCTTATGCTCCAATACTTCTGTTAGTCTATAAGGTGCCACAGGACTCTTTGTCTGGATCTGTAAAAAGCAACAAACACAAGTACCCCTCTGATAATGCAATAAGGGGATAGTGAATGGAAAAGGAGCCCTGTCTCATGCCCTGGACTGTTTTATACCTGACAGGTATTGTGCCCTGGATAAGTCAGGGATGCTCACTAGTTTATGCACCTTGCTGCTCCTTACAGCTGCTGTGCAGTACACAAAGCAGGGCTGCTTACTATACAATATTTTCCACCTTACTGGAAGAATTTAAGGGAAGGAGAACTCTGAGGGTTGTTTTTAAGAGTTACCCCATAATTATGCTATAGGGGTAGAATTTTTCATGGATAACAGTTCCTTCCACAAACCTCATGGATCCCACATGAGGCAGCTCCACCCCTCTGCTCCTCTCTCATTTTGGTCTTCTGTAAAGCCCCAGTAACAGAGCTTTCCTTTTCTAATAGTCTCCAGGTCAGGGGAACAATGTGGCTCCGTCCCACCTGGCAACTGTTTAACTGAGTGGTTCTCAACCTTCAGCCCAATCAGCACACAGCTGTTGCCCAGATGACATCCTCAGGGCCATACAGGTAGTATATATATTGTGTGGATGCGGACTGCATAACACACAGAGAGCTGCATATGTGGCTCAGTGGTAAATAGATTGAAAACCACTCGTTTAACTCTCTCCTCTGTGAGCTATCTGACACTCTTTGGCATTAGTTCTGCACTTGGAGGGCCATCTTAGACAGTGATCTGGATACTAGTTCTATTTAATAAGTTTAGTATTGCTCCAAAATATCTGAGTTCTCACCTTCAAGAGAGTAGTAGTGGTAAAAATACAGTACCAGAGACTATCAATTTTTTTCATTTAAACCTTTTCTCTCTCTTTTTTTTTTTTTTTTAATGACTTGAAAAAATTTTGTCAAACTGAAAAACAAAAATATTTCAATGAAAACCAAAAAACCTTCAAAGGAAAGTGTTGGGTTTGTCAATATTCCTAGTGGTGGGTTCTCCGTCATTTGACGTCTTGAAATCTAGACTATGCTGTGACTCAGGTTGGCAACCTTTCAGCAATGGTGTGCCGAGTCTTCATTCATTCACTCTGATTTAAGGTTTTGCATGCCAGTAATACATTTTAACGTTCTTAGAAGGTCTCTTTCCATTCTTCTGCAGTATCTGGACTTTTCTTTTATGCTTTTTGCTTCCTGGATGCCAAAGCAAGCCTAGCATTTTTAGAGACAACTGTAGATCTGGAGGGAAGGTTTGGTTTGTTTGCTTTTGTTATTAGTGCTCAGAAACCAAACAAAAATATCCTACTAGTGTAAGGGTGCATCTTAACCACTAGGGCACCATCTCGTTCCTGAATGCAGTGCTGCAAGGAACTTCACCTCTTGTTCATCCCTGGTGGCCACTTCTTTGGCTAAAGTGGCCAGTCCCAGACAGTATTTTCTCTCAGCTCTGTCTCTGGGTTTTCTGTAGCTCGGCCCACTGGCCAAGTAATTTAACAGTTCAGTCTCCTTCCAGGATCACAAAAGATCCAACTTAAAGCCCAAATCAAATGCCCAAATGAATAGTTCTTCTGCCCCTCTCAAGGTCCACTGAAGTCCTCAGCTTCTTAGTCCCTTCTCCAGGCCCTAGCAGAGCTTCTCTTATCCTGCTGCTTCTCCAACAGCATTCCCCTACTGCTTCCCTTTGCTAGGGACTCAGCAGTTTAGCTCTGAGGGTCTCCCTGCTCTTTTTAGGTCCTATCTCAGGGCTCACCCGCATAGGAGTGCACCCTACTCCTTGTGAGTGACATAGCCTGACTTCCTCAGACTCTTCCTAGAGGAAACTCCCCTAAGTTTCTCCCTTCAAGGTCTTCCTTCCTCTTAAATAGAGCTGGGAACCCAGTTTAAGGGTATGTCTGCGCTATGAGTGCTGAAGAGGCACATCTGCAGCATTGCAGCTATGCCACTGTAGTGTAGACATGACAGCAGTAGAAGAGGGTTTCCCATCACTGAGCATATCCACCTCTCCAAGAAGCAGTAGCTCAGTCAATGATAGAATACTTCCACTGACCTAGCTTCATTTCCAGTAGGTGATAGGTCAACCTAACCTAAGTGTTAGGTATAGGTCAGGCTTCAGTAGTGCACCTGGGGTCAGTCTTTCTAATTAATCCCCATTACACACAACTGGGGACACTAATTAGCCCTTAAGTTGCTAGCTCATCAGTGAGACTGAGGGATAGAGGCTAAGTCTTGGGCAAGGCTGAGCCCAGTTTTCCTCAAAGGGCAGCCAGCCCATGACAACTAGATTTAAAACTTCTTTAAAGAACAGAACCAGGAAGTCCAGCACTTGTTGTTTTCTGGCTCCTCAGGGATACCATATTTTCTCATACTGTTCCTCCTCTATCTGTTCTCTAAATTGGCACACTTTTCCCTGGAGCCTCTTGTGTTTCAAAAAAAAACCACAACAAAGCCCACCCCACTCTGAATCATCTCTCATGAGATTTCTTTCTTCATTAAATCAATTCTCTGTTTCAAATCTTTTATTCTCGCCTCTTTGGCTGCACTATCTCTCATTTCAGTAATTGTGTTATTAATACATCAAAGGAGTCAGGTTTCTTTTTTGAATCCAGTGCAACTAATTTTGTTTTTGTTTTGTTTTTTATTGGCCATAGCATTGCAGGGGGCTGGCTCACTGTACCACCTCGTGGCCTGGCATGACAGCTCTCTCTCTGCTGGGGTCTGCAGCTGCTGGCTGCTCCATCTCTGCAGTGACCAGTCTCTTCCTATGACTTGGCCCTCTGACCAGGTCACTTCAGAGTCACTCTCCTTCCAGGGTAATCCATGAGCAAAAAGCAAGGGGAACTAATGCAAATAAACAGAGTTAGTAAGAAAGAGAGAGAGGAATGATTTCCACTCAGGATGTATCAGGATCAGGCACTCCCTTTCCTCTCGGAGGAGCCTCTAGGAAGTAGTTGTCAGGGAAGCACCTGCCTTTCCTCAGGAGTTGGAGGTCCGTTCTCTTGCCTGGTCTCTTCTTTCCACATCCTCACATTTTGTGATTCAGACAGATTCCTAGAAGACTCTTCTACAGTTTTCCAAATAGTTTTGAAGAAAACAAAAATCTTTAAACAGGTGCAGGTGGATTCTAGAAAGTGGATAGGGAGCTCTCCTTTCAGGCAGCCGTCTGTTTTCAAGACAACATGGGAAGCCCTTGAAATGTCTTTTTATTATTATTATTATTTATTATTCCTTTTCCTTTCTTTCTTTCAAAGAAGCATGCCATGCTGCTTTCTTTCTTTCAAAGAAGCCTCATGCCTCAAAAACCATATGGTGGCTGGCAAAGCAGGTACATCTCCTTTGAACTCTAATTATCACAACATTTTGTTAAAAGAGAGAGTATAACAAATACTTGTCCAAACATCTATTTGCAGGAATGTACACATGGCTGACTTAATTGTTCGTTTGTTTTTTAAGTTTGGGAGTTGTCAAGTCAAGGAACAGAAGCAATGTCATGCAATTTAAGGGATCAATCACATAGCACTAATAGCACATGTACAAAGCAATATTTGCAGTAAGTATTTTGTGAATACTCCATTGACTACACCATGTTTGTACAAGCCACACACTGAATCAGTTCAAATAACAAACAAATGTAGTAATCTGAGCCCAGTCACTACTAATTTATGGACAGAAACTCGGACTGAATTTGCCAGATAAGCTGTTTGCTGTTTGTTGAATAGTTCACCCAGCTCCAAGCAAAAGGAAAGGCATCGTCATGGTGGTGCTGGTCCACTTAAGTCAGTGTTTGTTGAAGTCCATGTGATTATACAAGTGTAAATGAAGGCAGACTTTGATCTGTGCTGTAGTAAAGTCTGATGTTTTCCTAGAATGGCACTGTTCATTTCTATGTTTATGCCCTTGATTTCTACACATTAGTGACAAGAGATGAAAGCTGCTGTATGACAACATTATAAGGAAGCCTTTCATACTTAGGTCTCAGTTTTGCTCCCTACAGATAGGTTAGGTGCTCCAAAATGACCAGTACCCATATGTTCCAATCAAGATGTGCACAATGATTTGGTGATATCTGAAGTGATGAGCATGCCAGTGCATCCAAAGGCTACAAACAACTCTTATGGTTTATGTCCTTGGTCCTTCTCTGTGTCAGTAAAACAGCTGGCTTATGAATTGTTTTATTATCCATCCAGAGGCACATTTTGATGGATGGTGTCATGTAAAAAGAGCAAAGAAATGTTCATAGTGTCCAATCAGTCCCATATGGCTGAACAGGGAAAACAGTTTAAATATACAGGAGGACTGTCGTTTGATAGATGTACAGCTCCAAAGAAACCCCTGGCAAAGCATTCATTTCTATGGGTAAATAATTATCTGCTAAGAATGGTGATTAGATACCATGACTCTCCCAGCCAGGAGTAGTATGCAGCTAGAATCATAAGTGGGTGGGCAGAGAAGGGCAGATTTTTTTATGTAGCAGGTTTTCCAGTGTTTAGAGACTTTGTTCAGTGCCATCATAATCAAACAAATTGCTTTGTTCACCATGACTAGCGCTTTGCCTTTCTATGGCCACAAAGAGGATATCAATAGCACTAGTTACGGGAAATCTCAGAACTGTCATAAATTAAGTGCAGATAAGTATACAGCATTTCAGCGGACGGCGAGGGCAGAAAGCTGTAAACGAGGCTTGCCAACCAGACCAAATCATTTGTGGTTAACGATGCCAAAATTAGACTGCTTCCAGGGAGTGCCCTTAAAAACTTCCTTTTACCCTTCGTACTGGAAGGTAATGTATTAATGATATGAACTGGTGCTCCCTTAGGAATGAATTGTGGCACTGGCATAAGCCTTGCTTAAAGAGCAGTGCCTCACTGCAGCAAGCCAGGAAGTAGAGAATGTGGCTCAGTCCATCTGCTTCCCAGTTTCTCCCTGCTCAGGAGATGAACATGGATGGACACACACATGCTCTGTAATACATACCTTATGCCAACCCTATGCCTGATGCACCATGCACTGTCTGGTGCATGGTGGAGGGTCACCATTGTTGGAGGAGCCAGGGCTGTGCCTGTTCTCTGCCAACCTACTCTTCACCCACTCTGCACGAGGGGGAGTGGCACTTCAGAAATGGCTGCTTTCGTGCACGGCAAGTAGCTAGCACAGAGGAGTAAGGATCTGCCTTCTGCCCCTTTCGTCTCCTGTGTGGGAGTGCAGGGCAGGCCACAATCTGGTTCTAGGTTTACCATAGGGAATAGCAGTAGTGCTGTTAAAACATCACACTCCTTGTACTTCTACCTCACACTAGCCAGCCAGTATTGTGAGACATTTGTCCTCAAGAATCCTTGTCCTTCCTCTGCATAAACAGGACTGGTTAAAGAACATTCATCCTCAACTTTCAGTGTGCTGAGGTTTTAGATCACCACAAAGTCTGATATATGCTGTAGATTTATAAAATACACAGATAAAGGAAACAGCAAATGACATCTGTCTCATGGTTCTGAAATTAAACTTAATTTAAATTTAAACCAGGAAGCTTTTCTCCACAAAGATGATCTGAGACTATCCAATAAAACATAACAACACAAGGAAGTAGCACTGCCCATTGATTAAATACTTCCTCTAAATATGTGAAGATGGTATTGATTCATTCATTTAATTTATGTTCAGTCACAGATATTCAATATTCTGTGGTAAATGAGCTTGACTTCTGTTTTTAACCTCCCTATCTTAGAGTTCTAATCACAAGCAATCACTAACTTGCAGTATTGCAAGTCATGGGTTTCCTGGAACCCTAAAGATGATTTTTATTAGGAACATTTTTCTAGCATGATTTTTGTAGAATGCATAATGCCTCATGTTTAAAAAAACCCTAAAACATAAATGTGATTTTTAATGTAATTTGTTGTATTGCTATTTTCTGATCTTAACCTGCTTCATTTCAGAATATTATTTCAAATGTAACTGTACAAGTGTTAACTCAATTCATTATCATGATTATTATTTATTATCTTAGTTCTGATTGCAATCCTGAGAAACCTATAGTAAAATGTAGTCCCTGTGCCAATGAGTTTGCAATCTAATTTGGGATTAATTCATGTTAATTTTGTTGAAACATTGTACATATGATACTTTTTTAAAGTGAATGTAATTCATGTGGAAGGCACAGGATAAAAAATGAGAAGGAGGAAATCCTCTACTTATGTACAAAACAGGTTCACCATGGCTAGAGGCACTATGAGATGTGTTAAGGAAAGAGATAAAGGATCAGATTTATTTAGACTGTAAACTCTTTGGGGAACAGGGACCATCTCTTTTGTTCTGTTTCCACAGTGCTTAGCACAGTGTAGTCCTAGGCTCTGACTGGAGCCATACAAACAATCGGATTAAACAAAAGCAGCGTTAAGTATAAATATCTAGTCTTAAACTCTCAAAGCTAATCCTGATATAGCTACTATCCATGCTGTTACAGGGAATAAGAAATCTCGTATATTTCATGAGCTCCCATTGTCTTTTCCATTTCCCCTGCTTTGCCTTTTGGCAGGGTTGCAACTAACAACCATGAACTTCTGGTGTTAGATGTCTCCTGACATCTGTCCTGCCTCTGCTTCTTCATTTCTCCCTTGAATCTTCAATTAGACCTGGTACTTATAACCACAAAGGCATTTCTCAGCTGTACCCTGCAAGAAGGATGGGAAAAATTTCTTAAGAAATACCCATTGCATGTTTCCCATATCCATTCAAGATTGTATTTGCTAGATTGGTCAGATTTAGGTCCAGTAGTAGTTTTTTTTGTGTGTATATACACAATTTAAGAAGCTCTTTTGAAGTTTCATATATATGATTGTCTCTTAGCACCACTTCTCATCTCATTTCCAGAGAAGCATTCTCCTCTGCAAGGGTTTTCTGCTCTTTGTTCTAGCCAAACATGTATGCTTAACCATGTTAACTGTCCAGACTGGAGGTATCAATCTGAATCCTGCTCACTGTTGCCTTTAAAGAGAAAGAGTTCTGTCTTAATTTTACTCCGTATCACATATTAAATATTGACAGATTACTGCTGAGTTTTCATAGCTTGGGTGCATGGTTTCATATAGAGCTTTCCAGCAGATGAGCCAGCTGGCAGCTTAGGCATTTTGAAACTAACCCTGTAGATGTGTGAGAAGCATAAAAGTAAAATATAACTAGACTGTGTCAAGTTAAGGCAACTACTATGCATTTGAATTTTTAGAACATTGATTTCTGCAATAAAGGCAAGATGGACAGTGGACCTAGACATTGGGTGCAGTGTTTGATGGCATGCAGGCCAAGGAACACTATGGACATACTGACAGGTTTTTAGACAACTGAGTTCTCATAGAGAGTACATATTTACCATTGATTATAGTAGAAGCAGGATCAGTCCCAAAATGTACAGGAAGTTAAGACTACTCAAAGGTATTTGTAAAATGTTTCCAAGCTAGTCCTGATTTTAGCAACTGGATGAAAAATAATTTGCACTTTAGTTTATGGCTGTGCTTTTGTGGATGGATCTGCTGCACTAAAAACACTAAGTAGCTTCTGAAAGAAGCACTCTGAATTTCAATGACATATGTACCAGTGGGACAGAGCTGCTTAATTATTGCAAACAGTTATAAAAACCAACTGGCAAAAAATAGCAATTACTTTCTTCTTACAGTCCTCCTGCTACTGAGGCTTAACTCAAACCTACCCTCAGGGATGAGAGTGTATACTTTTTATTAATGTCAAGTTTACTTAAAGATAAGCCCAAGGTTCAAAGCTTGGATCTGGTCAAAGTTTCCCAAAGTTTGGTTCGGGCTCATCTTTAGTGGTTTCATATGATATCTATCTATCTAATCTATATATATAGATATCATATGAAACCACTGAAGATGAGCCCGAACCAAACTCTGGATCTACACTCTATATTCCATAAATTCTACTAAAGCAGCATTGAAAATTTGATAGTTCAAAAGAAAACTTTAAAGAAATCTCGGATCAGGCCGCTCTGGTCACTGGCTGCCTGCCTCTTCTCTGGTCTTGTATGTATTCACATGGACTTATTCTCCTGATGAACAAGCTCAAAGCAGTTCTGCGAGCTGGATCAGAGCAATAACATACTCTGTTGAAGAACAGCATCTCACAAGACAGGCAAAATAAGGAGAGTAACCATGAGTAATAAACAATACTGCTATCTAGTGGTAAAAATATAACCCTACATTTTAATAGGTGTACTACTAATTAGGTGTACTAATATCATTTAAAACCTGTATACAACATAGTTCCAGCCAGTTAGGGTGACCAAACAGCAAATGTGAAAAATCGGGATGGGGGTGGGGGTAATAGGAGCCTATATAAGAAAAATACCCCAAAATCAGGACTGTCCCTATAAAATCAGGACATCTGGTTCACCCTACAACCACTTGACTCTTTCCAGGTCTATTTTGCTGTTCTTAGACACACAAATGCACAGATATCTCCTCCCTTTACATACTATACTCCATATCATAGTCAAATTCAGTTTTTCTAAACATGGAAGCATGCTCTTGTAGTTAACACACAGGGTGTCAGGGGATCATGTTTCTAGTCCCAACTCTCTTACAACTTGCATGTGACCTTGGGCATGTTTTAACTAAAGCTGGTTGGGAATTTTTTTAAGAAACCATTTTTTTCCTGAAAAATGCCAATTTATCGAAAGTGAAACTGTTCGCCAAAAAATATCAGTTTTGGTTCAGAAAAGAAAAGGAGTAAAAATGTTTGGCAAACAAGAAAGTTTGTGTTTATTTGATTCAAAATGACATTTCCTTTTGAAATTTTAGTAAAGTTACACTTAAAAAGGGTTGGGAGGGGAGTTAATTTCAACCTCATTTGAGTTCATCAAAACATTTTGATTAACCCAAACTGATTATTTTTTCAGATTTTCATTTCACACATTTTTTACATTTTGACTTTTTCATCTCAATTTGGAGCAGACCTTTTTTTAAAAAACAGGAAAAATGTTTCCCACTCAGCTCTACTCTTAAATGTTCTGTACCTTAGTTTCACAAACTGTATCATAGGGATAATATTACTTACCTACGATGCCAGATGTAGTGAGACATTCATTCATTAATGTTTGTAAAGTACTTGGAGACCCTTAGATGGTAAGCCATGTGGAAGTGCAGAGTGGAAGTTTGTGCCAGTAATTTGGAGAATGATGGCTCCTCAAATCTCATGGAGGTATTGCCGGATACTTTAAATGAAGAAGGAAAAGTGTATGTAGTTTTGTTTAGTTCTTGACTATGGCTGTTTTCCACAGATTCCATTCCTTCCTTCTGGTATCTTCCCTGTAATATATTTTTTTAAATACACACATACTTTCTTTCAATTGTTGTTAATCCTGGTGTGCAATTGATGCACAGAAGAGATGTGTTCTTCCCTCCTTCCCTGCCAGGAGTGAAAGTAGAAATAGGGACTTACCGGTACGGGGCTGGGTTGGAGCCGGCTCTGGCCCCAGGAAGGAGTGGGGCCTCGGGCAGAAGGGGTAGGAATGGAGAGGTCAGAGCCAGCACCGGCTACTGGGGTAACAGTGGCAGCTGGGGGATCTGGCAACAGTTTAAAGGGCCCAGGGATCAGCCACTGTTACCATCCCCTCATGCCCTTTAAACCACTGTTGGAACCTCTGGCCGCTGCTGCTACCCCAGGGCTCCGGGGGCTATTTAAAAGGCCCAAGAGTCCCCTGCTTCTACTGCCCTGGCCCTTTAAATAGCCCCCGGAGCCCTAGGGTAGCGGCAGCAGGGCTCCGATGGCTATTTAAAGAGCCCAGGGCAGTAGAGGCAGTGGGAGCCCCAGCCCTTTAAATAAACCCTGGAGCCCCCCTGCTGCTACCCCAGGGCTCCAGCAGCGGGGCTCTGGTGGCAATTTAAAGGGCCTGGGGCTTCAGCCACTGCTGGGAGCCTCAGGACCTTTAAATTGCCACCTGGGGAAGCCAGGTGCCCTGGTACGGCGTATCAGTTCTTGCCAGTACACGGTACCGGGGTGTACCAGCTTACTTTCACTTCTGCTGCCTGCTCAGTTATGATAAACCCTGTTGTGATGGGTTCTCTGGGGTGCAACCAGGAACTGGGGTACCACTGAGCTCTCTGTGCCACCAGCCTGGGCTCCCTCTCATACAGTGATGCTTTGACAAGCTGCAAATCCCTCCAGGTAGTGCACTTGTACAGACATCCACAGGGAGGGACACACCCAACTGAATTACATGAATGCTTTTACCAGCAACTCATGAACCAACAATAGAAAGGCTCCAGCCAATTCCCCACAGCTCCCCAGCCTTGCACTCCAGAGCTGTACCATCTTGTCCTAGTCACAATCCTGACCAGTGTAAGTTCATTACCCAGCCCCCCACTTCTACAAAGAAAAGCAAACATGCACCAGCCCTTGCAACCTGAGTAGATTTCCCAAGCACTTCAACCAAAACACACAATTTAAGGTAAAAATGTAAAACAGATTTATTAACTACAGAAGGATAGATGTTAAGTAATTGTAAGTAATAAGCATCAAATTTGGTTACCTAAGAAGTGAAAATAAAATTGCAATCTGAGTTCTATAAACTAGACAGGATTAGAATCAAGCATTGTCTAATCCTGATGGTATAGTTCCTTAAACCACAAGCTGGGATTCTCCTTTACAGCATAGGACCCCCCCATTCTGAATCTTTGTCCTTCAGATGTGCTTCTAGGTGTAGAACTGTTGGGGAAGTGAGACCAAGTGATGATGTCACGTCCCCTCTTTTATAGGTTCTTACAACTTGCTGGAATGATCTTTTGCTATGACATGAGTCAAGCAGTGTCATCTACGTATTCTCTCTGAGAAGTCTTCATTGCATACAAATCCTGTGGTAGTCCTTGGTAGTGTGGATTCCGCTTAATGGGCCATCAACACTGTCTGGTTTCTCCATTGTTGTACCTGAAAGGCTGATTGTAGGTGTTCCCAACCTCACAACATATTTACGTAACGCACACATAGTAAAACTTCATAACTTCCCATACAATGATAGCACATGCAATCCAAAGGATATTAATGTTTAGCAGATCAAAGACTTTTAAAATGATACCTCACAAGCCATATTTTATATAAAATATATCATACTTATATGGTAGTGGTGAATATGGGGGTTCTAGGGTGCTGCTTTCAGGCAGACCGCCATCCTGTATTATCTGCTATTCCATACTATAATTTGAGGTATAATATTTAAATGGCAGCAAGGGAATTTTAGGTTGAACATTAGGAAAAATTTCCTAACTGTGAGGGTGGTTAAACTCTGGAACAAATTGCCTGGGAGGTTTTGGAATTTCTGTCATTGGAGATTTTTAAGAGTAGGTTACACAAACACCTTTCAGGGGATGGTCAAGGTAACACTCAGTCCAGCCTTGAATGCAGGGGATGGGACTAGAAAACCTCTTGAGTTCCCTTGCAGTCCTACAAATCTATGATGATATTTGGTTAAAAAAAATCCTCCCCACAATTCAAAGCTTCACCCACAATTCCAATAGAGCTGGATTTTTCCCATAAAATGGCTAGTCCATCCCCCCACACTAAGGCAGAATTATGAGGATTAAGTATACCTATGTTTAGATTTAAATTGAAGACACTAAGTTTCAGAGACAACTTCCATTTGAGTCACTTCACACTGCCATTTTGGGGTTGTTGTTGTTTTTTAAATTACTATGAGCATGTTTTGGAAACTGAAAAACTGAAACTGTCTCCTTAAATCATAAATAGATTTATTTCTCTGAATAAAAATGACAATGTAAACTGACATAAAATGAATTCCAAACATTTACTGTCCACAAATAACTGACAGAAAGATTACAAAATACTGACATATGCAAAAGTTAAGCAAATGAGTGGAGGGAAGGAATAGCAGAGTGGATGGGAGGTTGGTAATGAGAGGCAAAAATAATGCCTTGCCAGACTGATTCGAGATCTGAACAACTGGATGAAAGCTGTTATTTTATATAAAACCATAGCAACATTTGCTCTTAGTTTCCTAAGGAATCAGCAGACGGTACACACACAAATGTTAAAAGAAGGTTAAAGTTGCAAAGTCAAGCACTCAAACGTTAGAAAATGCCAGAAGGTTCCTGTGCAACCTTGGTTTGACCCTTTTCAGCATATGCAGTATGATACAGTTATTAATTACATGATCATATACCATTTTGTCCATAGGACCCCGCCTCATTCAGTGCACAAAATGGATGATGCTCATCAAAAGAGCAGCTCTGCAATATTCTATTTTCTCCACATTATTCAATATATGTCCCTAGGACTTATTTATTCCCAGTTACTCCAAATCTTTCTCTGAAGACAGAATTATCAATTTTCTTGTTGGTTTTTCCTATGGCACACTTCCCTGTAGTATCAAGTACTTCACAAACACTGATGAATTTATTTTTACAACAACCCTGGGAGATGAGGGAGTACCATTATTCCCATTTTAAGGGTGGGGAGTAGAGGCACAGAGAGATAAAAGTAAAAAATAGCTTCTGCTTTTAGGTACCCAAATAGAAATACTGACAACCTGATTTTTTAGAGTACTTAGCATTAAATAGCACTTTATATGTTTTGTTCCTAAGAATGGGCTACAAAGTTGTAATGGAAACCATCAAACTGCAACTGACATCCAGGGTTTTGGAGAAAGATTAGGATTAGAGTATTTTTCTTGGAGAGGGCAGGCACGGTATCAAGGAGTTGTGTCACTGCTTTAATCTCTTTAATTCACTGTCTGTATACCATTATTTTTTTGCTACTGGGCAGTCGTCATTGGCAATTGTAAGTCTAATTCTAATGGCACCCAGAACATTTATATAGGCAAGTTTTATGATTTCGTAAATCTAAAGAAATTAACTTTTCAATTAATAAATAAATCCAGAAGCATACATTTATTTATTTAAGAGTTGAAGGATAAAGAATGAGATCACTATTGATGAGCTATCATTTTAAAACACATTTGCGTAACTGTTCAAATGTTTACATTTGTACCACTACTTTTGACAGTACCAGGACTAATGGTGAAGTCCTCTGCTTATCCAGAAGAACAGGTACTTTATGGTTGATAGCAGTGAGCACTTGATGTCCCTACTCCACCTTGCCAAGGGGATGCTAGTGCCAACTATGGACCTCATTCCAAAAAAGGAAATAATTAAAAAACAAACAAACCTTTATTCATACAAACAGAGAGGCAGTAAAACAAATGGTAACTGTGGTTCTTCTTCGAGTGCTTGCTCATATCCATTCCAAGTAGGTGTGCGCGCGCCCCGTGCACGTTCGTCGGAAGAATTTTCCCCTAGCAACACCCGGCGGCTCGGCTGGCGCCCCCTGGCGTGGCACTGCTACGGCACCGGATATATACCCCTGCCGACCGGTCCGCTCCTCAGTTCCTTCTTACCGCCTGTGTTGGTCGTTGGAACAGTGGAGCGCGGCTTAGCTGACCTCCACTTCCCTAGCTTTCCACCCGTTCTTCTACTTCTTGTATTTATAGTTCTAGTTAGAGTTATAGTTGTTATTAAATAGTAATAGTTGTTAGTATAGTTAGTGTATATAGTTAGAGGGCTGGGGTTTACCTGGGGTTCTCCCCTTCCTCCACTTCCTTCCCGGGGCGGGGGCTCATTGGCCTTGGCTCAATTCAAGCTTTCAAAAACAGGTGCTCGGGCCCTTTGGTCCACCGGGGACCGATTTGCCAACGGGAAGGGGGACCCCCATGATTGCTTGGCCTGAAAGTGCCTGGGGGGTAAATTTTCATTCTGACGGAACAAGTGCCGTTATCGTAAGTCCTTTCAAACCGACGGACTAAAAAAGGAGCGGGACTTGCTCGCTTGAAAGCAAGCTTTTCCTGATGGGAGGCGGCCCTCTCCCTACCAGCTCCCGGCCACCGGAGTGCCGCACAGTCCCACCGGGGAGAAGTGCTTGCATATCAGCAACCAGAGACCGTCCCTGGCACCATCGGAACACCCCGGCACCAACCATCTCCGGCACGGAAGCCGGACCGGCACCGCTCCCTCTCCCCGAGGGCCAAAAAGCCTAAGACTCCTGCGGCTCCAACCTTGGCGCCGCAGTCTGAGCACGCCAAACCGAGCCGTCTGGCACCAACAACTGCCGCGGCACCGGTAGTCTCCGCACCGTCGATTCCGGCCAGACAAAAGCCGTCGAGTCCGGTGCATGACAGCTCCCCGGCACGCGCCTCAGTTGAGCTCGTCGTTCCCACCACGCCGGAGACCTTCGCAAAAGCGAGGGAACTGATTGCTCTTACGGAGCCCACCCTGCCTCAACCCCCGGCACCGCCGGTGCGGGTCCTCCCATCAGCGGGAAAGCCTGCCATGGTCAAACCACCGTCTATCGAGGCAGCAGGCAGGCACCACTCGCGATCGAGATCCCAGCACCTCTCCCACTCTTATCGCCGGTCAAGATCCAGGCGCCGTTCGCAGTCCTGGTACCGATCCCCCTCTCGGCACCGGTCGTACTCGCGGCACTGGTCCAGATCGCGTTCTCCGGACCGGTATTCAGCTCGACTGTCTAGCTTCCGGCACTGTTCCCGGCTGAGTCAATCACACCGCCGCTCCTTTCGGTCCCGGTCGACCTCCCGGCACCGCGCTGGTCGCAGGTCTCGGTCCACATCTCGGCACCGGTATGATTCCCGGTACCGCTCCCCGGCGGGGCATGACGTCCGGTACCCACCTCATGGACTATCTGCTCCGCCCTGGCCATCGAGACACCCATCTGGTTCGTCCCGAGCAGATAGTGCTCTCTATGGAGATGTGGACCCCAGGCCCGTGCCCTCCCGGAGTCCCAGGGCTTGGAGCAAGCACCACAGTGGTCCTTCTGGATGCCTTGGGTGTACCACCGAGCCCAGGGCGATCCTACAGTGACGTCACGGTCCGCCGTGTTGGTCCGTCACGCACCAGAGGCCACCATTAGTCGTCCTCCTCCGGCTGATATGGACGCTTCAGCCGCGACACAGGACCCTCAGGCCGCTGCAGAAACCGACCCTCCTCTGGACCAGGACTTACAGCTCGAACCGCTGGTCCCGGGTCTCTCGTCCTCCTCCTCACCGGATGAGGCGGTAGTGGGTACATCAACCTCAGGCCCGCCCCCCATTGACCTGAGAGCCCACCAGGACCAGCATCAACCTTCAGGTGGAGGAAGTCCCGGAGGTGGAGGACTCGGTCGTGGACATACTCTCTTCGGATGCCCCGACTCGTGTAGCCCTGCCATTTATCCGCTCCAACCAGGCTAAAGCGGACTCGATCTGGCAGTTCCCGGCATCTATCCCTCCTACAGCCAGAGGGATGTAGAGGAAATATATGGTACCATCTAAAGGGTACGAATATCTTTATACCCATCCTCCTCCATGTTCTCTGGTCGTCCAGTCTGTGAACGAGAGGGAGCGCCATGGCCAGCAAGCCCCCGCCCCAAAATCGCGGGAGGCTAAACGCATGGACCTACTTGGACGCAAAGTATACTCTGCAGGGGCCTCCAGTTGCGTGTAGCTAACCAGCAGGCCCTTCTCAGTAGGTACAATTTTAACACCTGGCAGTCCATGGACAAGTTCACCGAGCTGGGTCCCCTGGACTCCCGTCCAGAGTTCCAGAGCCTCCTCGAGGAAGGGAAGAAGATATCCCGGACTTCCCTGCAGGCCTCTCTCGACGCTGCGGATTCGGCGGCCAGGACCGTGGCGTCGGGAGTTGCAATGCGGAGAATTTCATGGTTGCAGGTTTCCGGCCTACCCCCTGAACTGCAACACACAATTCAGGACCTTCCATTTGAAGGCCAGGGCCTTTTCTCGGAGAAAACGGACCCTAGCTCCAGAGCCTCAAGGACAACCGTGTCATAATGCGTTCCCTGGGGATGCATACTCCGCAGACCCAACGCAGGTCCTTCAGAGCCCAACCTCAACGTCCCTACCCCCCACCACGGCCTCGACAGGACTTTACTAGAAGGCGTGGTCGTGTGAACCGCAGACGACAGTCCGGTTCTCAGGGGGGCCAGAATAATGGTTCCGCCAAGCCACCGTCGGGACCAAAGCAAAACTTTTGAAGGTGCGACCGAGAGCAGAGCACCAGTCCTTTCCCGGAATCCTATCCAGTTCTCCAACCGTCTCTCCTCCTTCCTCCCGGCGTGGACCCGACTAACCTCAGATCGTTGGGTCCTACGTACGGTGGAGTTTGGTTACCATCTGCAGTTTATTTCGTGCCCCCCCCACCCTCCCCCGTCCCTCTTCAGGGACCCCTCTCACGAGCATCTCCTCTGGCAGGAGATCCGTACGCTTCTCAAATCAGAGCCATAGAGGAGGTACCACAGGAGTTCAGGGGCAGGGGGTTTTATTCCGGTTACTTCTTAATTCCCAAGTCGAAAGGAGGTCTTCGACCCATCCTAGACCTCTGCAGGCTCAACGTCTTCTTAAAGAAGTTGAAGTTCCGGATGGTTTCCTTGGGGACTATTATCCCATCCCTGGATCCGGGGGACTGGGTCGCTGCTCTCGACATGAAGGACGCGTACTTTCATATCTCTATTTACCCCACACACAGACGGTACCTACGTTTTATGGTGTGAAATCGTCACTTCCAATTCACAGTCCTTCCTTTCGGCCTTTCCACTGCTCCACGTGTCTTCACAAAGTGCATGGCAGTGGTGGCCACCTTCCTCCGTCGTCGGCGCATATGTGTCTTCCCTTATCTAGACGACTGGCTTATTCGCGGGACCTCCGAGACCCGGTCGCCGCTCACGTAGCCGTCATCATGGAACTCTTCGAGCGTTTGGGCCTGATGGTCAATATGGGCAAATCCACCCTCGTGCCCACTCAAAGAATAGAATTCATCGGAGCTGTCCTGGACTCCACGCTCGCAGCGGCCTACCTCCCGCTGATCCGGTTTCAGGCAATAGTCACCGCCATAGAGAGCCTGCAGGCCTTCCCGACAACCTCAGCCCGGGCCTGCCTCAGCCTCCTTGGCCATATGGCTGCCTGTACTTTTGTCACCAAGCTCGCCAAACTCCGCCTCCGCCCCCTTCAAATCTGGCTGGCCTCCATTTACCGCCCGCACAGGGACACCATAGACGTCGTCGTCACGGTTCCTCAGAGCGTCTTATGCCCCCTCCGTTGGTGGCAAAACCCTTCCCTGGTGTGTGCAGGCATGCCGTTCAACCCCAGACAACCGTCTACATCCCTAACGATGGACGCGTCATCTCTGGGCTGGGGGGCTCACATGGCGGGTCGTCGCATGCAAGGCCTCTGGTCCTCCCAGGATTTGTCATTACACATAAACATCTGGGAGCTACGAGCAGTCCGCCTCGCCTGTCAGACCTTTCTTCACCACCTGCAGGGCCATTGTGTGCTTGTGCTCACGGACAACACCACCGCGATGCACTACATAAACAAGCAGGGAGGAACCCGCTCTCTCGCCCTTTGTCAGGAGGCGATCCGACTGTGGGAATTCTGTATAGCCCACTCTATAGACCTGGTGGCATCCTTCCTCCCAGGGGTCCAAAACACGTTAGCAGACCACCTCAGCAGGTCATTTCTCGCCCACGAGTGGTCACTTCGACCGGACATAGCTCATTCTCTCTTCCAGAAGTGGGGCTTTCCCCACATAGACCTCTTCGCCTCCCGCAGCAACCGGAAGTGTCACAGGTTCTGCTCCTTTCAGGGTCTCGCCCTGGGCTCGGACGCCTTCCTCATGTCTTGGTCGACCCACCTGCTGTACGCCTTCCCACCCTTTCCGTTGGTGCACAAGGTCCTTGTAAAGCTTCGCAGGGACAGGGCTCGAGTGATTCTGATC
>NC_133771.1:121266811-121268190 GCF_003597395.2 Chelonoidis abingdonii | reverse complement strand
CACTCGAAGAAGAAAAGACGGTTACTCACCTTTGTAACTGTTGTTCTTCGAGATGTGTTGCTCATATCCATTCCACACCCGCCCTCCTTCCCCACTGTCGGAGTAACCGGCAAGAAGGAACTGAGGAGCGGACGGGTCGGCAGGGGTATATATCCGGTGCCGTAGCAGTGCCACGCCAGGGGGCGCCAGCTGAGCCGCTGGGTGTTGCTAGGGGAAAATTCTTCCGACGAACGTGCACGTAGCGCGCGCACACCTACTTGGAATGGATATGAGCAACACATCTCGAAGAACAACAGTTACAAAGGTGAGTAACCGTCTTTTCTAGTTTATTTGCAGGACTGCTTTCTACAGTGAAGGTAAAAGCTCCAGAGAGCTTCGTTGTCTCTGAATATATGGAACCTTTTAAAAGCTCATTACAAATAACAAATCCAAAGCTATTTGCTATCTTTAAATGCACAGTAAAGACCTGTGGGGAAAAAAACAGGATTCACATTGATGCATTCATAATAAACACTCACCATCTCTGTATGCTTTGTACATGGCCACAGCATGTGCCACTGGCTTCTAGTCTTTGAAAAATGATGTTGTCAACTGGCATTACAGAGCCTCTTTTCCCTTTTCTCCTCTGGGGTCCCGTGTTAGTTCAGCTGAAATCAAGAAGAAAAGTCTCACTGATGGTAGCAAGATTGGTCTTTTGTTAAAATACCAAGAACTGCTGTCAAGGAAAGCAGAATTAAAGAGCTAGTAACAGGTGGTGCTAGTTATGTCTGTCTAGTCCCAGTTCAATCTATCATCCAGCTATAAAGAATGTTGCCAAATTTAACAGTCTCAGCACCAGGGGAATTTACATGGAGCTTGTTAGGAATGATTGCTACAATTATTATTATTTGTCACACCAGTGGTCATCTTGCTGTTCTTCAAATATGTGTGGATGATTTTTGCCAAAATACTATGTGATTTTCTACCAAACAGGAAATCTGACTCTTTCAGGTAGTGGTCAGAGAATTAGAGATAAAACTCTAAGGCCCTCATTCTGACTTCACAGTGTTGTAAATCAACAGTGATACCATATAAGAACATGAGAATGGCCATACTGGGTCAGACCAATGGCCCATCTAGTCCAGTAGCCTGTCTTCCAGCAGTGGCTGGTGCTTCAGAGGGAGTGAACAGAACCGGGCAATTTATTGAGTCATCCATCCTCTGTTAAAGCAGCAGAGAATCCTGTGGCACCTTATAGACTAACAGACGTTTTGGAGCGTGAGCTTTCGTGGGTGAATACCCACTTCGTCAGACACAGGTAGTGGAAATTTCCAGGGGCAGGTATATATATGCTAGCAAGCAAGCTAGAGATAACGAGGTTAGTTAAGTCAGGGAGGGTG